>NC_051452.1:6562159-6605609 GCF_001649575.2 Kryptolebias marmoratus | reverse complement strand
GCGAGGCACGAGGGGCGAGGCACGAGGAGTGAGGCACGAGGAGCGAGACACTATGGGCAAGACACGAGGGACGAGACAGGAGGGGCGAGACACAAGGGCGAGACACAGGGGACGAGACAGGGGGGGCGAGACACAAGGGTGAGACACGAGGGGCGAGGCACGAGGGGCGAGACACGAGGAACATCGGACGTGAGGAAGTGGAAAAACAGGTCTTAAAGGCAGATGGTGATTTGGGGGAGTGGACACAGGTGATTGATTACCAACCTGGGACAGTTGTAGATGGGCGCGGGCTGAGGACAGCTGAGTGAAGACGGGGACACAAAGAGCACAGGGGACAGACGCAACAGAGGAAGGACAAAAACACAGATCACACGTAACCAAAACGAGAACTTAAAAGCTAAATACAAACAGAAACTTAAAGAAAACAGTTTGGGACATATATAAATTGGAGACATCTTTGTCCCTCCGGTGTGTCTCTCACTGCTGCAGAGTCCACATCCCAACTCGCTCCGACTTTAACCGGATCTGAGCTCAGTGTTTCTTTGAGGCTTGCTTTCTATTTCCTGTCTCCGCCTGTCCCAGGGAGTGAGAGACGCAGGCACGTGGCTGCCACGGTAACCCTGCCGTTCCAGCTTCTTTCAGCCCCGGTTCTCCTCTCCAGACGCTGACGGTTTCTCCGCTTAGACTATCCCAGATTTCCGGTGGCCGACGTTTGCTGGAACATCCGACTCGCTTCAACGTTTCGTCCGAAGGTTCTTCGAGTTTGAAGCGCCACCTCAAAACGCTGAGTCGGTTCGAAGCAGGAAATAAGAAGGGGAGATGCTTTCAGGAGCCCCAGTGAAGTGTTTCATTTAAAAACCGCACTCCAGTTGATCAAATTTGCAAACGTGCATTTCATTAAAGTCTTAACGCTTGGTTTGGACCCTTCCAGTCCCCCGGAGACCCATAATCCTTTGCTTTACTTTATGTTTGTGCACAAAACCTGAAGTGTGTCTCTGTCTGCTTTTATTTATTCTGACTCCATAAGCCTGTCTGTTCCTGGAGAGTTTTGTTGTAATTAATCCACACCTGCCAATCGCCGTCATCTCAGATCCGCCATCGATTAGTTTCTATCTCCAGCCACCAAACCCGAGCGCTGAATGGAGTATCGACCCGCAGCGAGTCAAATCC
The DNA here is from genome assembly GCF_001649575.2 of Kryptolebias marmoratus. Lineage (NCBI taxonomy): Eukaryota > Metazoa > Chordata > Actinopteri > Cyprinodontiformes > Rivulidae > Kryptolebias > Kryptolebias marmoratus. Next base: position 6,604,439 of record NC_051452.1, on the reverse strand, counting down.
TCCCTCCTGTCTCCGGCGTCTTCTCGCTCGGCAGTTCGGCTGCAGGAGGAAAACAAACCGAGATCTTCTCGCCGCCTTCGCTCAGAGCAGCAGAAAGTGATGTTTTAATGTCACGTCTGACCGCAGGGCAGCAGAAAGGTCAGGAAACACGAAAATAAATAAACCAGCCCCNCCCCCCCCCGTGACCTTTAACCTCCCCACATCCTTTAATGCTCTTTGACTCAAAATCACCCAAAGATCTGCACGATAAAAACACCTGAAAGCATGAAATCATCCAAAAGACAGAAATATTTACCATCAAACTTCACTGTGTCAAGACTTTTTTTTAAAATCAGAATGTGTGAGTCAAAATAAAACAAAAAAAATCCTAAAAAAAAAATGCATAAAATACAAAAAATAGAGTTCACTTTGTTTAAATTCAGTCATTTATTAAAGCAGGAACAACAACAGACTCAGAACACAGCTGACCATCAGAATTATCACTAAATATGGAGACAAACTCGTATCAAAATGTTCTTTTACAGGCAGGAAAACGTGGAAAATACCTGACGAAACGTGGACTTTTACTTACTTACAGTGAAAAGTTTTGGTTTTAGATTAATCCATAAAAAACTGGAACAATCCAACTTCTAGCTGAAAAAACTCCTTCATGTGAAATTGTTTTTTTGTGTGTTTTTAACCTAATTTGTCACAATTTTTCTCCTGTTTCTATGGAAGTCCAATTCTGCCACTTAGAAATAAAAGCCACATCATGAATTCTCATTTTGAGTCTTTGAAACTCATATTTAAGACTTTTTATCTCATAAATATACCTTTGAACTCCATCATGACTTTGTATCTCAGATTTTTTACCTTAAAACTCATAATTACGACTTTAAATATGAATTTATTTCTCATATTATGATTTTCAAAGACATCATTATGACTTTAAACATCATTATTACAAAACACAAAGTCGTGATTTTGAGATTTATCATTAATAATGAATTTTAAGGTCATTGAGATGAAAAGTTATGTTTACTTTGAAGCTCAGAGATGACTTTACATCTCAGACTTATGACTCAAAAATGTAGAAATCTGACATTAAAACTCATAATAATACCTATTAGAACTCAAATATGACAATAAAACTTGTAAATATGATCCTAAAACTGATAAATATGACTTTTGAACTCATATTTATGAGTTTAAACTTCATAAATATGACATTAAAACTGATATCTGCTCCGTAGCACCAAGTGGCAGGAAGGTGATTCCAGCCAATCCTCACTCAGCAGCTTGGATTTAATTATGATCCTGTTTTTATTCGCCTCACGGAGTTTAAACTGTCGGGAATCAATGATGGGCATCCAGCCAGAGAAGTCAAACCCCTCTGGTGGTAGGACAACATATAATGTCCCTGAAAGAAATCAAACTTCTCCGGTGGAAGGACAACATAAAATGTCCCAAAAAGAAGTCAAACCCCATCCGATGGTAGGATAACAAAATGTCCCTAAAAGAAATCAAACCCCATCCGATGGTAGGATAACAAAATGTCCCTAAAAGAAATCAAACCCCTCCAGGAGTAGGATGATAGAAAATGTCGCTAAACAAAGTTTAGCCCCTTCGGTGGAGGACAACATAAAATGTCCCTAAAATGGCAGCGTGTCCAGGAATAACTTATCTATGGCGGCGGGCGGCGGCACCAGGTCCTCCAGCTTCAGGTAGAAGATCCTCTGCAGGCCCTGGACGCACAGAGTCCGCAGGTCGGGCAGCTTCTCCAGCAGGCCGGACAGGTGGTCGCTCCAGCGGGCGGGGCCTCCGTCCGAACGCCCGCCGTCCTTCAAACACCTGACCACGTGATTCTGCAGCTCCTCAACGCGCCTCGGCTCCTTCAGCCCGTGGCGCTCTGGGCGTTTCAAAATAAGAGCATCAGAGATTAACAAACGCATGTAAACTAACCTGGTGGGCTGCTGCAGATTAAAACTTACAGCAGCTTTAGATGTTCAAGGGCCTTTATTTTGAAAAAAAAGTTTTAGTTTAAGCTAACAAATGCTAACTGTTTTATAAAGGTGTTTTTTTATTTTAGCTCAGACTTATAACCCAAAATACAACTATTTTTACTTAGAAATCTTCTATTTTAACCTAATTCTTTACTAAATAAACCATAAACACATCTAATGTATTTTATTAAACTAACTTTTCCAGACATTTAGGTAGCCTTTGTTTTATTTTTGGGTAAATCTTGTTAAACTAAACTCTCTCCTAAAAACTACCCATTCATTCTTATTTTCCAACTAATTCTTTAGCCAATTAAAGGTAATATTTTCAACCTTTACTCCATTTTTCAACTGTTTATCCACCTAAATCTATTATTTCAATCATTAATCCTGTGAATTATCCACTGAAATTGTAGTTTTTTGTTTGTTTGTTTTGATCTTATACAAGTATTTGGATTCTAAAGGTCAATATCTCTTTGAATAAACATTAACCACTATTTTAGCTGTTGTTTGGTGACACTTTAAGCTGATTATTTCAATCATAAATTGCCATTTAGGCATCAATTCCCGTTCTTCATACAAGTATTTTCCACCTGCTTATGTGGCAAAAATGGTTCATAAAACGTTTACATTTTATTATTAACTTTAACCCTTCATATATATCCTTCTCTAACTGCTTAATTTACTTATATTTTCAACTGTTTATCTCATGAACCTTTAATTAAATATTATTAGTTATTTAAAAGTCTTAAAGGCTGGTCTCGAGGTTGGTGGTCTTAGTTCGTCACTCCCTGAATTAAATTAAAATTAAAAACCCTGTTTGAGGTTGTTTTTGCTCACCTGTGACCAGAGCGAGGGTGCAGATGCAGGAGAAGGTGGAAACATCCAAGTTCATCCTCTGAAGGCTGGCGGAGAACTCAACGATGCTGTCGATCCACTCCCCGAAGCCCCGCAGGCACTGCAGCCGATGCCACACCGAGCCGTCGCAGAAGATCAGCTTCCCTTCCTCCGGGTTGGATCTGAAACGTCAGGTGAGAAGCTGAAGAGGCGCTCTGCCCGACAGTCAGCAGACTCAGACACGTTCGCAGCCGTGAGCAGATCTTTAAAACGTCGCGGTGGGCTCCTTACCTGTACGACAGCCGCAAAACGAACAGCTCCAGGAAAGCCGAGTAGAAGAGGAGATCTTGGTCATGTCTGGGCAGGGAGGAGAAGCCCGGGATCCTCTGCGCCCAGCCCCGGATCACCTCCATGGATCTGCTCAGGAGCTCGTAAAACTGCCGCACGTACTGAGCGTCGTCTCCCAGAAGAGCTCCTGGACTCTCTTTGAGCTGCAGGGAAACACAACAGCTCAGCAGTTCCAGCTGCAGCTGAGGGGAGATCATGTTTCTCCAGTTTCGGCTGCCTCTCAGATTGAGGACAGATTTTAAATCCTTCTTCTAAACTGCAAAACTTCAACACAGCTCCATCTTAGATTAAAGATCTTATTGTTCCATATTTTCCTAACAGAGAACTTCTCTCTCAATCTGCAGGTTTACTCGTGGTTCCTAGAGGTTCTAAAAGCAGAACAGGAGGCGGAGCTTTCAGTTCTCAGGCTCCTCTCTTGTGGAACCAGCTTCCAGTTTTCCTACAAGTGTCGACCTTTAAGACTTTCCTTTCTGATAGATCCTACAGTTCGGGCTGGTTTGGGTTTCCTGAGCTCTCCTTTAGTTCTGCTGCTGGAGGACAAGCTGTCCACATGTCCTCACTCTGCTGCTGTCTTCACTCACTCTGCTCCATGTTTATATCTGTACTTATCGCTGTCATTAGGAACCACACCTCGACCACTTCCTGTGCCTGTCTGCGTCTCTCTCAAACCCCCGCCCGTCCCCGTTCTGGTTCTGTCTCACTGTCCCCGTCGTGCTGCTCAGGATGGACGATTGAGACGAAGAGGAAATAACTTTAACATTTTATTTAAACTGACTGTAACCGGATTCGAATCTGGATCTGATCTGGATTCATGATTTGGACTTTTTTGCGTTTGTCTGACCTGAGCTATCCTGAGAGCTGACTTTAGCTACGTGACGGAGGGAGGATCATCTGCTTACTCTGGAGTAGTCCAGGCGAGATGTCGGGGGGTTGGACTCCACGTGAGCTCTGACGAGGGCGCTCAGGAGGCTGCCGCCGCGCAGAACCGAATCTGGAAGAGCTCTGGGCTTGGACGGCAGACGACCCCGTCTGCCTTTCAGCCCGTCTGTCCTCACCACTGCAGGACACAAGAAAGGTTTAAAGGGCTGGACAGGAACCCAACCCGGGGAGGGGGATCTGCTTCAAGGGTTACCTTCTTTGACCATTCCCACGGCCAGGCACTTCTGGAAGCGGCAGTACTGACACCGGTTCCTCCTGCGCTTGTCCACAGGGCAGCTCTTCGAAGCCAAACACACGTATTTGGCATTTTTCTGCACTGTGCGCTGCACAGAGAGAAAGAAGAGACAGAAAATCCTTCAGCGGGCTGTTAAACACAGAGAAGATTATAAAATCCAACCCGTCAGCCATCAGATGTCCGAACCTCCTGCTGCTGCTGCTCACTTTAACACCTTCAGCTTCAAACACGATGAAACATTAAATAAGTATCAGGCTTAGGCTGTAAAAGGGGATTCTGAGCAGTAATAAGCTGAGTTTAATCAAATGTTTTAGCTAATAAATGTAATTTAATAAGATGGACAAATCTGAACTATTTATTTTCAACTGCAGCCTAAAAATCTGATTAAAATTCAAGCAAAGTTTCCTACATTTCCACACAGATTAGTTGGTTAACGTTAGGAAACTTCCTGTTTTAGGGTTTTTATATCCTTTAAGTGTTTATCTTTCACGTTTTTCAAATTATGTTCCCATTACACATTTTTTTTGGCAGAAACTCAAAGAAAATGATTAAATTCCTGTTAACGAACTGTTAAATAAATGCTATTTTTGCATTTTGTGCCTGGTAATTCGGATAAATATTGTCACTTGTGTCTAAAGTTGAATTAGATGTTTAAGCAAATTAGTTATAATTTTAGTAATTTGACCAAAAACTGTATTTTAATTAGTTTGAATTGAACTAACACACAGCAGCTGTTAAAACAAGTTAAAATTTACTCAATTTGCTGAATTAAAATGATGCAAAAATAAAAACTTGACACAGTATGAGGAGTTAAAACTGTAAGAATTAAACTAATTTTAAAAGGGTTGAAATTAAACCAGTTTTAAAGTGATTTAGATGTTTGTTTTTAAATACTGGTCGTAGCCTTTACCGAATAAATTCGTTTGTTTTTCCAGTGTAATTGTCCCCTAATTGTTTCTGAGGTCATTTTAATTTAAAGTAAAGTCAAGCAGGGAGGATTAGCAGCAGCTCTCCTGCTCCTCTGGGCCGAAGGGTCACTCAGAGGTCTTCAGCAGAGGTGTGGGTAAATACACGGTCGTGGTCGTTCATAATTTGGAGCTCCAGCCCCGGGAGGATCCTTCTGCGGGAGGAGGACTTTTTTATTCAAAAAACCCTTCTGTCAAGAAATCAGGAGGTCAGAACGTGACTCCGGAGCAAAACGTTCAGTTAGGAGGACGGCCGGAGGTCTGCTGGGATTTTTACCCCAATTATTTGAACTCAGAGATGGAATTGCTTCTGTGCGGAAAAGTTTCATTAAACATGTGCACGTGCGTTAGATGATGCAGGTGAGTGCACCTTGAAGAAGCCCTTGCAGCCCTCGCAGGTGCGCACTCCGTAGTGCTGGCAGGCGGCGTTGTCCCCGCACACCGCGCACAGCCCCTCCGCGCTCAGCGCTCCGCGGCCCGGGCACGTCTCCATGAAGCGGGCGCCGCGCGCGAGCTGCAGGGGCCGCGCGAGCAGCCCCAGCCCGGGCTGCTCCAGCTGCTCCAGCTGCTGGTGCGCGTCCAGGTTCACGGACACGTGGAGAGAGCCGTCCAGCTTCATCTGGCAGGCGGACACAGTCTGAGCCCCGTGCTGCGCGTGCTTCAGGGAGAAGAGGGAAAACCTGGACAGCGCGCTCTTCCGGTGCGCCGCGGCCAAGTAGTCCTGCCTGAAAGTGTACAGAGAGCCCGGTTCGTCCCAGAGGTGTCCCGGGGGAGGCTGGAAGTTTGTGACGGGGGCGTGCGGGGAGTAATACACTGCGCCAGGCGGGGAGAGCAGCTCATCCGGCGGCGGGTACCGCGGACAGCCGTCCTCCACCTTGACGCACGGCGGCTCCCCTTGGACCTGCATCTGGAAGAGGCAGGGCGGCTTCACGTCGAACCCGGGGCCGTACCCGTCCGCCGGGGGGCCGAACCCGGGTCCGGCCGCGGCCGCCGACACCTCGCTGTTTGTTAGGTCCATGCTGAACTTGACGAACTCCGGGGTGAGGAAGTCGCAGCTGCGCTCCGCGGCGGCGCTGGCCCCCGGCGGAGAGGAGCCGCACTGGGTCTGGATGCACGGCATGCTGTCTGCAAACAACAACAACAACAACAGTCCTTAAACCCTCCCTGCAAACAACAACAACCCTGTCAAACATCTGAGCAGAATTTACCTTCAGCTCTTCAGGCGCTGTTCCGGTCAGCTTTAACCCCTCAGAGTCCAACCCGGAGCAGAAACAGTGACATGAATCCGATCTGCAGGCAGAGTTCGGCCGCTCGCTCCGCTCTCCGCCCGTAGACTGCCTACTGGAGTCACCGACAATGTGCTTTTGTTGACGCAGCTCTGTGCCAAACCCCTTTACGCACCGAGCACGGAGGGGCGTGTGTGCGCGCGTGCCCGAAGCCTTAAATGCCAAACTGTGTCGGTTTCTTGCGGCTGGCGTCAGAATTTTAGAAAAAAACTGCATCTTATGGTTGCACAGCTGATCCATTGTTTCTGTTGAATGTTCCTGTCGCCCGCCGCCGTTTTGGCTCTTAATCATTAGTCTGTCTGTTAGCAAAATATCTCATGAACCACTGAACGGATTATAGTAACCTCTGGATGTCCATCTGTGAATGAACACACTGCGGATTCAAGATGGCCGCCACAGCCAACTGATCTTATCCACACAAAAATGCCAATTTTACAAATATATACCTAAAACTTGACGTGGTAGTAGCTGAGACTTACTCCCAGCTGAGACTTTTTTTATTGTCTAAAAATTTGGCATTGACTGGTGACATCAACCCTTCTTGTCTGTTAGCAAAATATCTCATGAACATGAGCACAGATTTCAGTGAAACTCTCAGAAACTCATTATTTTCACTGGCACATCAACAGTAATCAACACAAAATGACTATAACTCTGACAAACTTACAGATGTTGAACTAAAACGTGGTGTGGTAGTAGCTGAGAGTCATCCTCAACAGACACTCTAAGCGCCAACAGCTCATTCATAAAGCAGTTAGTACTCATTCCTTCAAGTATTTGATTTCTGGATAGTTTAAACTCACATTTTCTTCTTTTTAATTGTTTATAACTGTTTAGTAATATAGTTAACATGAACCTTTAATGTAACATTTACACAATACGAAATTAAATGCTTTAATGTTTTGTTAATCAGCTGAAAAGCAAATGAATAATGATTTGATTATATGTCACAACGGCCTGCCATACTCACGGTTCCTGTACTTGTTCTTTCGGGAAGAATTAGGCTCCGCCTTCCCTCCAATCCTATTGGACGAGCATAGGGGAGTGGAGCACTCTGATTGGCTCTAGGGAACGTCGCTCCTCTCGCGCACCGCGCTTCCTGGGTTGTCAAAGAAGCAGAGGGGAGGATTCGGGTCGAGCTCCGCATCGCTCCGAGCGACTTTTAATCGGCCACGGAACAAGAAATCCTGTAAGTGGGGCTGTTTGTTGTGTCTCCCGGCGGGTTTCGGTTTCGGACGCTTTAGATTCGGCTTGAATGTTGGCGTTGATCGGCGGAGACCCGGAAGTGGAGCGACGTTTTTTATTGTTTTGTTTTTTTCTTCCTCCTGTCGGAGCTGCGTGACTTTTTAGCGCTCATTTTAAAGCCCCTTAGGCAGCCTCCCCGGAGGCATAACTCGTTTTTATTAACAGTTGGTGAAGCTTCCAGACGGAGTTCATTCTCCTTAAAAACCACACCGAGCTGACGCTTCCATTCACGGCGTTAGCTGTCATTTTAGACAACTTCCTCCTCCTGAGAGGCGATATAACACCGTAATATAAACCGAATCCAACCAAGAGCTGCCAGAAACAAGCTGAAGTCATCGCCAGAACCAGAGCTCTCAGGCAGCAGCTGTAAAATCAGGTTTTTCTGGAAAAACGATGAAAATTAAATGGAGTTCAGCTATGTTGGTTCATCAGAGCCGGGAAGCTGACTCATAAAGATCCTTCAGCTCAGAAAGAAACCCTCCAGCTGTTTTTCAGCTCATATTTCTCCTTCATTGAACAAAATGAACACATAAAAAGATATTTATATATTATTTACACAAGTCAACAGATGCTGTGTATAAACCCCAGCGCTGAAATACAAGATAAATAAACATTGGTTATATTTATCCTCAAACACAAACATCCTAACATCTGGACAGCTGGGACTTTTGTTTCTGTCACTTTTAGACTTTTAAAAATATTTAACTTTATTTAAAATAAAATTTCATGTAGAAAAACATCGACTCCAAATCCTTCAAAAACGTTTTCTAAGAAATCTGCTTCTTAAGCTACTTTTAGCTTTCAGCAGTTGTTCTGCTACTTTTAATGTTTAGCTGTTGTTCTGCTACTTTTATCTTTTAGCTGTCGTTCTGCTACTTTTAGGTTTTAGCTGTTCTGCTACTTTTAGGTTTTAGCTGTCGTTCTGCTACTTTTCTTTTAGCTGTGGTTCTGCTACTTTTATCCTTTAGCTGTTGTTCTGCTACTTCTATCGTTTAGCTGTTGTTCTGCTACTTTTAGGTTTTAGCTGTCGTTCTGCTACTTTTCTTTTAGCTGTGGTTCTGCTACTTTTATCTTTTAGCTGTTATTTTTGCTACTTTTAGGTTTTAGCTGTTGTTCTGCTACTTTTATGTTTTAGCTGTTATTTTGCTACTTTTAAGTTTTAGCTGTTGTTCTGCTACTTTTAGCTTTTAGTTGTCGTTCTGCTACTTTTAGCTATGGTGCTGTTACTTTTAGTCTTTAGCTGTTCTGCTACAGTTAGCTACTGTTCTGCTACTTATATATTTTAACTATTTTGCTTCTTCTAGCTTTCAGCTAGCATTCTGCTTAAACTCGTAAAGCTGAAATGAGCTAAACCGTAGCTAAAAGCTAAAATGCTGAAGGTTTTCTTCATTTCAATTGGGAAAAAAAATTGTAAAAAATTCACAAAAATGATAAAAGTTACAAAAACAAAAAGGCACAGCCGAAATGTCCTGAATGAGCCGAACATTTTGATAACCTGATGGTTCAAACAGCTGAAAGGACGCTGAAGGAAACAACAGCTAAAACCAGAAAAATCTGGCTGTTCGGCGCTGATGTTTCATCTCCTGCAGAGTGTCTTCAAACATCAGCTGAAGTCTCCCTGTCCCCCGTCCCCTGTCCTCTGTCTCCTGTCTCCACCGCAGGACTCATGGCCTTCAGGAAAGTCCTGAGGCGGACGGCGGCCGTCGGAGGCGGAGCCGTTGCCGCGGCGTTCGGGCTGTCGCAGCTGATGGAGTACCGGAGGAGGCAGGTGAGCCTCGGCTGTCCTTCAGCTTGTCCTTCGGCTGTGGTTCTGCAGATCGTGTGTAAAACATGTTGTTTTGTCTGTTAGCAAAATATTATAACAAAAATCCACCCACAGCTGAATAACTTAAAGAGTCAGCCTGATTCAAGATGGCGACCACAAAAAAAGACAGATTAGCTGTGGCGGCCATCTTGAACAGGGTTGACTGCAAATGTTTCATTTAAACTCATCCAGTGGTTCATGAGATATTTTGCTAACAGACAAAGTAGGGAAATGTGTGTTTGGTCGATTATTTCTTTGTTGTGACGAAACTTCTTGGCAATAAATGTTAAAAAGGTTTATTTCACTTTAAATGGCGCCATTTTGTTTGGAAAATGCATCTTTGGGTTTCACCGATGGAAAACTGGTCTTCTTCTTCTTCTGCTGTTAACTCTTCTTCGGTGTTTATCGGACCGGACGGTTGAAGGCTGAAGAAACGAGACAAACAGGAGCCACAGCAGCATGTGGAAGAACCATATGCAGCCACAGCAGCCTGGCTCCGCCTCCTCACGCTGCTCACTGTCTCATCCTTCAGCCATCGGTCACCTGAGCTGACCCCCCCAGGTGTTCAGGCCTTCCTCTCCGTGGGGGGCGAGAGCGGCCATCTTGGAGGACAGCCGGGTCCCAGACTGGAGATACGAATGTATTTTCCAAACAAATTAAAGCGAGAATAAATTTCCAACAGTTTAGGATTTATTGCCAAGAAGTGATCAACCCAACAGATTTCCTTCGCTCAGCATCTGTACAGCTGATTGAGTTGGAGTGTGTACCGTCACGTAGCTGTGGCGGCCATCTTGAATCAGATACACTCCCGACATCCAGCAGCTCAATGCTCCCAGAGCAGCTGAAGTGTGTTGAGCAGCGGGCGCCCGGCTGACGTGAGCTTTTTTTTTTTGTTTTGTGTCCCGGTCCGGTTGATTTGGTCGCCCTCCACACCAAGCCTGGATCGGTAAGCGACGCGTCGAGCCTCTGATGAAATCTAATTATTCCTCACAATAGTTTGTAATCACGCATGCCTCTAATCCCAGTAATTGCAGCGCTGATGAGCTGGATGTCCGTCTTCTTGTAGCAAAGGCATGAGGCTCGGGGACGGCAGGGAACGCAGCGGCCGATTGGCGATTAGCCTCGCTGCGCCCATCTTAACTTAACTTGATTACAGCGAGGAGGAGGAGGAGGGGGGGAGAGGGGGGTGTTTGTCTGTTTGTCTGGAACATCAACAAAAATAGACAATGATTATATCATCGCCTTGTTTGCAGGCGCAGACCTAAATTACAAAAACGCCCGCTAATATTTGCAAGTCAAATGTGGCGGCGGCTTCAAAGCAGCTTGATGCAATCATTTAGCTTGAGCCGCTAAAGAGAAAACCTGAATAAATATTTCATTAGATGTCAAATAATAATTCCTTATATCGCAGGGAAGCTGCTTCGTTGTGATTATTCCTTTAAATTAATGTTTCTAATCAAAGGCTGGGACGGAGGCGAGCCGGCGCCGACTAACGCTTCGCTTTATTTTAGCTACTAATCTTCATCTTCTCTTCTTCACTTGGGCTCTGAAGTGATGCAAGACATTACAGGCACAGCTGGAGGCACCTTTACACATTTACAAAAATTACTTTTTTCAGACTGAAAGCTGAGTTCTTCTTAAAAAAAAATTGATTTCATAAAAATCTGCAATGAAATGTCCAGGTCGTATTCTGCACACCGTACGGCTAAAATACCAAAAATAAACATTAAAGGTTGGTTTCCATCCTCAAAACAATATTTTATTTGAATAATTCTTGATTAAATGCAGATAACTTACAGAAAAAGTTAGTTTTTAAACTTATTATGTCCCATTCAGACTTTAATTGTCTATATTTCTGCAGAAATCTGAACTCCTGAAGTTTAATAAACCACCAGATTAAAGATATTTTAACTAAACGAGGCATTATGACTCGTTTATGGTCAAACCTCGTCATGTTAGGGACGACTCTCAGCTACTACCACTCTGACTGGAGCAGTAGTTGTGTTTGCTAAGGTCATTTGGTTGTTGCGGCCATCTTGAATTGGGCTGAAAGTGACAGGACAGTAATTAGAAGTGGTGTTAAAGGTAAAATTAAGAATGTTTTTAAGTAACAAGATAAAAAATAAATTGTTTTTATGTAAAAAAAAAAACAGATACTTGATCGAAGTAATCCTCTTCTAAAAGTCTGAAAACAGCTCGTTTTAAACGGATGAAACCAAAATAAGAGTTTTAAGTTTGTTGAAATTAATGTGCATCGTCTCTGTGAAACACGGTGGTGGTAGAATCATCATGTGGGCCTAACTCGGTGCACCTGTTTAACTAAAACAATAAAACCTGAAGATTTTCGGCTGATCCTAAAGAAAAACCACTAAAAGTCCTGTTCCAAAGTGCATCTAAAGAAGATTTAAATTAATAATAATTTAATGTTGTTCTTAATGGGTTTGAAGGGATGGATCTAAATCTCTTTAAATATGAACTTATTTCTGCGACATGATGAAGAATCCACTCACTAACGAGTGTTTACGGTGTCTGTTTTTGCTGGTTTTTATGAAGTGATTATCGTTTCCTCCCAGAACCGGGTCGGATCCATAATGTATGAAAGTGATTGCAGATCATTATGTCACATTTATGGTGATTAGAATTCGCCACCAGCAGGCCTGTGTTGTTTTAAAGCAGCTTCCTCGCCTCGACCTCCACCTGAAACCCCCCCGAGCGTCGGTCTGAGCTGTTCCACGTCCTCCTCAGGCGCGGCTAGCTCACGTCGCAGCCGAAGCCGAGCTGAAGGTCCCGTACGCAGACGAGCTGCCGCCACGCCACGCCCAGCTGGCGGCGCTGCGGGACGCCGAGGAGTTCGACGTCCTGGTCATCGGAGGCGGGGCCACGGGGGCCGGATGTGCCTTGGACGCCGTCACGCGCAGTAAGGCCCTCGGCTTCTGCTCGGTGTCATTTCAGCTGTTCAAACAGCAAAACGTTCGGCTGATTCAGAAGACGGCTGCGGGGACTTTAAGTTTCTGTAACTTTTATTCTTTTCTAAATATTTAACTTTGTTTGGAAACTTTTTACCCGTAGAAAGACTCGGAGATCTTCGGCTCCTTTAAAAACTTTGCTCTCCTTGAGGTCTCACATGATCTGTGAGCACTTGAATACGGTGCTGAAGGTGACTCTCAGCTACTACCACACCGAGTTTCAGCTCAGTGTCTGTCCAACTGGCCGAGACATTTTTATGTTTCATTGATCTTTGTCCCCTGGTTCATGATATTTTACTAACAGGACAGACAAACACAGACACTTGCTGCTGGGTGAAAAACATAATTTTTAATTTAAATGTGTGTCTTCTTTAGCTACTTTTAGCCACCTTTCTGCTACTTTTAATTTTTAGCCAGCCTTTTGAAACTTTGTTTTCAATTAGCAATTTGCTTGTTTTAGCTAGGTTTTTGCTCCTTTAGCTTTCAGTTAGCCTTTTGCTTCTTTTAGCCACCATTTTGGTATCTTTAGGTTTCAGTCAGCTTTTTGCTACCTTTAGCTTTTAGACACTTTTCTGCTCCCCTTTGCATTTAGCCAGCCTTTAGCTTCTTTTAGCTTTTAGCCAGCCATTTGATACTCTTAGTATTCATTTAGCTATTTGTTTATTTTAGTTAGATTTTTGCTTCTTTAGCTTTCAGCCAGTCTTTACCTACTTTTAGCCAACCGTTAGCTACCTTAAACTTTGAGCTAGCCTTTTGCATCTGATACTTTGTTTTCAATTAGCTATTTGCTTGTTTAAGCTAGATTTTTGCCTATTTAGCTTTCAGTTAGCCTTTTGCTTCTTTTAGCCACCATTTTGGTATCTTTAGGTTTTAGACAGCTTTTTGCTACCTTTAGCTTACAGCCAGCCTTTAGCTTCTTTTAGCCGCCATTTTGCTACCTTTAGCTTTCAGTTAGCCTTTTGCTACCTTTAGCTTCTTTTAGCCACCTTTTTGCTTCTTTTAGCTTTCAGTTAGCCTTTAGCTTCTTTTAGCTTTCAGCCAGCGTTTAGCTTCTTTTAGCCACCATTTTGCTTCTTTTAGCTTTCAGCCAGCCTTTAGCTTCTTTCAGCCACCATTTTGCTACCTTTAGCTTTCAGTTAGCCTTTAGCTTCTTTTAGCTTTCAGCCAGCGTTTAGCTTCTTTTAACCACCATTTTGCTTCTTTTAGCTTTCAGTCAGCGTTTAGCTTCTTTTAGCCACCATTTTTCTACCTTTAGCTTTCAGTTAGCCTTTAGCTTCTTTTAGCTTTCAGCCAGTGTTTAGCTTCTTTCAGCCACCATTTTGCTTCTTTTAGCTTTCAGTCAGCGTTTAGCTTCTTTTAGCCACCATTTTGCTACCTTTAGCTTTCAGTTAGCCTTTAGCTTCTTTTAGCTTTCAGCCAGCGTTTAGCTTCTTTTAGCCACCATTTTGCTACCTTTAGCTTACAGCCAGCCTTTAGCTTCTGTTAGCCGTAGCGGCTCAGTTTCAGCTGTCGTTCAGCCGTTTCCCTCTCGTCCTCAGATCTGAAAACGGCCCTCGTGGAGCGAAGCGACTTCTCTTCGGGCACCAGCAGCCGAAGCACCAAGCTGATCCACGGCGGCGTGCGGTACCTCCAGAAGGCCGTCATGCAGCTGGACTACGAACAGGTCGCCCGGCGTTTCACTCGCTCATCGCTCCGTTCAGCTGTTCACCCTGTCGCCCGTCCTGATGCTGTGTTTCTATCCACCAGTACCTGATGGTGAAGGAGGCTCTGCACGAGCGAGCCAACCTGCTGGAGATCGCTCCTCACCTGTCGGCGCCGTTACCCATCATGCTTCCTGTCTACAAGTGGGTGTCAGAGCCGGGGGGGGGGTGGGGCATACGAGGAGTCGTCTCTTCCTGTTTGTTGATTGTTTTCGTTGTTTGCTGGAAGATGGTGGCAGCTGCCGTACTACTGGGCGGGGATCAAGATGTACGACCTGGTGGCCGGGATCCACTGCCTGAAGAGCAGCTACGTCCTCAGCAAGTCCAGGGCGCTGGAGCTGTTCCCCATGCTGAAGAAGGACAGGCTGGTGGGCGCCATCGTCTACTACGACGGTCAGGCGCCGCGCCGCGTTCCTGCCGTGGCTCCACGCAGCCTCTGCGTGCGCCGCTTTAACGCTTGTTTTCACCCAACCGTAGCGACGAGAACGGCCGCTAAATCGGTGTCAGACCAGCTGATCTCCTGAGGGTTTACAAGTTAAATAAATAAACAGATTTTTTACTACTATAAAAGTACAAATACTATAAAAGTACTGGGATTCTTTGAAGGAGCGCACATCGTCTGCTGCCCTCCAGGACACAGCTTCAGACTCAGACCGTCTCGTGACGAGAAACGATTGCGCTTTGGTCGTTTCGCTCAAACCATAAGAATGATAATCGGCGCGTCTCATCACATCACACTCAGAGTACAAGCTGGAGATGACTGTCAGCTACTACCACCATGAATCTGTGAAAGTGGCTGAAGGTCAGCCGACGTTCATCCAGTGATTCGTTTCTGGGAGTTCAATCAAAATCCACCAAGAGCTAAAAAAACCAGCATCAGTCTGTGTGTTTGACACCTGATGAACGTTCAAGATGGCCGCCACAGCCAACTGACAGCGTTCAGAATTCCTCCGGTTATTGTTCCTCGGACACGTTGAGTTGTTTTTTTTGTTTTGTCTTTCGGACTAACGCCCGTTTCTGTAAACATAAAAAGCTGAAGTTCGGGAAAAAAGGCGGTGGGGTTTCGTTTTCGCGCGGGCGGCGGTTTCACTGAGACCCCCGTGGCGGCTTCGTTTCGAGGCGTGTGCCAGTCCGGTTCTGAGAGGGAAACGCAGGTTGGGTTCCCGCTGTAACCACGGCAGCAGCAGGGAAAGATGCTGCTTCTCTGCTCCGCCGGGAGAGAAGGTCAGATTTCTAAATGTCACGGGCGTGATTCTTCCAGACGGCATAATTGGAGGAAAGAAAACACCTCCCCCACCTCCTCCTCCTCCTCCTCCTCCTCTCAGAGCCGACGGTGGAGGAGGGGGAAGGAGGCGCTCCCTTTCATCTCGGAGAATGTTGGATTTCCCTCCAGGTTCATCACGACTCTCAGCTACTACCACCTCTAATATGAGCTCAGGCAGTAGAACCAGCTGGGTTGTAGCCATCTTGTGTTTGCAAACATCAGTTAGCTGTGGCGGCCATCTTAAATCGAGTTGACTCAGGTAATCAGTCTATCCACTGGTTCGTGAGATATTTTGCTAACACCACAGACACAGGCGGCGAGCGATAAGGAACCGAGTTTAAAAAGCAGCAGAAGGAGAAAGTTTTCCAGATTTCTGTTTTAGATTTGGGATCGTGACGAGTCACGGGCCGCCGTTGTTTCTGAAAATCAGCCGACAGGCTGAAGAGTTCAGCTGCTCTGAAGCAGAAACCTTTACCACTTAGCTAAAGGCTGCCACATTTAGCTGTTCCTTTGCTACTAGCCACTTCATACTTTTAGTTTTTAGCTAGCCTTCCACTATTCTTTTTTTGGCTTCAAGTTAGCCTTGTGCTTTTTTTAGCCAACCTTTTGCCACATTTAGCTTTTTAACCTGCTGCCACATTTAGCTTGTAGCTACTCTTATGCTAGTTTAACTAGCCTTAGCTGCAATTAGCTAACCACTTGATACTTTTAGCAAATCTTTTGCTACTTTAACTCTTAGCTACCTTTTTGTTACTTTAGCTTTTAGCTTGCCTTTTGCTACATTTAGCTTTTTAACATGTTGCCACACTTAGCTTGTGGCTATTCTTTGATTGCTTTACGTAGCCCTAGCTAGTTTTAGCTTTTAGCTAACCATTTGATACTTTAAGCAAGGCTTTTGCTACTTTTAGTTTGTAGCTTCAAGTTAGCCTTTTGCTACTTTTAGCATGTTGCCACACTTAGCTTGTGGCTATTCTTTTAGATAGCCTTAGCTAGTTTTAGCTTTTCGCTTATCATTTGATACTGTTAGCAAGGCTTTTGCTACTTTACCTCTAAGCTATCTTTTTGGTATTTTAGTTTTTAGCTAGCCTTCCGCTATTTTTAGCTTCAAGATAGCCTTTTGCTACTATTAGCTTTTTAACTTGTTGCCACATTTATCTTGTAGCGTTTCCTTTGCCACTTTTAGCTCGTGTTTTGTTATTTTTAGCCTTAAGCTGTTGTTCTTCAGCGCTCTCATTGGGTTTTCATCAGTGAACGTCGGTAATAATAAAAATATATTTTTGTTGTTTGTTTTTTTCCCGCCCTTTTTCAGGTCAGCACAACGACGCCCGAATGAACCTTGCCATCGCTCTCTCCGCCGCTCGCCACGGCGCCGCCGTCGCCAACTACACCGAGGTGGTTCGGCTGCTGAAGACCGAAGAGCAGAAGGTGTGCGGAGCGCGCTGCCGTGACGTCATCACAGGTGAGGCGAGCTCGGCCCAAACAGCAGAACGTTGCCATGGCGACACGTTAACGGCTGTCAGGGGTCACAAACTTGAACGGTTTTAATGTTGAACGTAAATAATCAGAATAATTACATTCTTCATTTCAGCTGAAGATGTTAAGTAGCTAAAATTAGCAAACAAACAGTCAGGAACATTTCCACACCTGTAGTTAAATATATGCTAAAATCAGCTAAAGTGTAGCCCTAAGCTAAAAAGAGTCCAAACGATAGCTAAAAGAAGCGAAACTAGGTTAAAACTAAAATCAAGAGAACAGTAGCTAGAAGCTAAAAGCAGTAAAACAGCAGCTAAAATCAGCAAACAGACAACTGGCTAAAATTATTAAAGCAAAAGCTAAAGTTAAAACTAGCAAAACAGTAGGTAGCATTACCAGAACTGTAGCTAAAAGCTAAAAGGAGCAAAGCAGTAGCTAAAAACAGCTTAAGAAGACTAAAGTAGAGTCAGGTGACCATGAACATGAAAACAAACAAACCCTGCTGTTCCCACGTTATTATCACGGGCGATCATGTGTTAGCAAAATATATCATAACCCTCTGGACAGATTTTGAGGACCCCTATAAGAGATAATTATTGGATGTTCATCTTCTGGCGTTTTTTTCTCTTTTCAGGGCAGGAGTTCGACGTGAAGGCGAAGTGCGTGATTAACGCCACCGGGCCGTTCACGGACTCACTGAGGAAGATGGACGAGCAGGAAGTCCCGAACATCTGCCAGCCCAGCGCCGGCGTCCACATCGTCATCCCGGGTTACTACAGGTACCAGAAGCCGCTTTGAACCCCGCCGCTTCCTGCCGCTCCCCGCTGCATCAGCTCATCCCTCAGGTGTTTAAACGCCAAGGCGGCTAAACTGTTTTCTGACCTTCGCTGCGGCGCGAGGACAGCCTCCTCCGGTAAGATCCGGCGCCACAGCGGAGGGTTTTAAAGTTCAGCTCAGCTTATTGAGTGAAACCCGAGGGAGCGCGAGCCCTTTGAACAGAAATGCCAACCACCTAATTTCCTTCCTCCTCCTACATGTCGTTTTTTTCCTGTTTTTCCTCGGCGCCGCCTCCTAACCGCCTCTGTCTCATTCAGTCCGGACAACATGGGCCTCCTGGACCCGGCCACGAGCGACGGCCGGGTCATCTTCTTCCTGCCCTGGGAGAACATGACGGTCGCCGGCACCACCGACACGCCCACCGACGTGACGGCGCACCCCATCCCCGGGGAGGATGACATCAACTTCATCCTGAGGGAGGTGCGCAACTATCTGAGCGCCGACGTGGAAGGTACCGGCGCCTCCTGTGGGTCATTATCAGCCGCTAATCTCATTTTTAATCCTCATCCAGACTCCTGCTGGTCGGCTGGAGGAACTCTGAAAACAATGTTTTTGTTTTTCTGGAAAAATACAAAAGGAGTGCCGAAATCTGAATCACTTAGCTGAAGAAGCTGAAAGCTAGCTAAAAGCTAACAGTAGCAAAAAGGAGCAAAAAGCCAGCTAGGAGTTAAAAGTAGCAAAATGGTTGTTAGATGTACAAAAACACTTAACAAAAACTAAAAGTAACACAACACCAGCTGAAAGCTAAAAGTAGCTGAAAGCTAGCTAAATGCTAAAACCAACCAAAGATTATCTAAAAGTAAACAGGTTAGCTAAATATAGCAGAACGTTATCTTTTAACTAAAATTAGCATTAGCAGTAATAGCATGGACAGTAGTAGTACTAGCAGTAGTAAAATCACTAGTAGCAGTAGTAGTACTAGCACTAGCAGTACTAGTATTAGCAGTATCCGTATTAGCAGTAATACTATTTGTAGTAGTAGTATGAGCAGTAGCAGTATTAGCAGTAATACTATTACCAGTAGTACTACTAGCAGTAGCAGTACTAGCAGTAGCAGTAGTAGTATTAACAGTAGCAGTAGTAGTACCAGTGGTAGTACTAGTTGTAGAATTAGCATTAGCAGAAGTAGTAGTACAAGCAGTAGTTGAATTACCATTCGTAGTAATACTTTTAGCAGTCGTAATACTAACAGTAGCAGTACTAGTACTAGCAGTAGTAGTAGTAGTACTAGTACTAGCAGTAATGGAATCAGTATTAGCAGTAATACTATAAGAAGTAGTAGTACTAAAAGCAGCAATAGTAGTACTAGTATTAGAAGTAGTAGAATCAGTATTAGCAGTAATACGATTAGCAGTAGTAGTACTAACAGTAGCACAAGTAGAATTAGCAGTAGTAGTAATAGTACTAGCAGTAATAGTACTAGTACTAGCAGAAGTCTGCTGAAGTAGAAAATGTTTTTGAAGGATTTAAGGAGATCTCAGTGTATTTCAATCAGGATTGTTTTTGGAAATAAAGTTAAATATTTTGCAAAGTATAAAAGTTACAAAAACTAAAAGTCAGAGCACACATCTCCTGGATAAGCCGAACATTTTGATATATGAACGGCTAAAACAACTTAAAACATGCCAAAGTAGATGACCAAAAATGTATTGGAAAAAAAGCGGGAAACTATCAGAGAAAATGCTGAGTCAGCGTTCGTAATTCTAAAGAACAGGAGCTTTTTGTCTGTTTTTGTAGAAATGTGTGATTTAATTTCTCCAGAAGACTCACCTGTCTGTGCCCACCTGTCTTCAGTCCGCAGGGGGGACGTCCTGGCGGCGTGGAGCGGCATCCGCCCCCTGGTGACGGACCCCAACTCCAGAGACACCCAGTCCATCTGCAGGAACCACGTGGTCAGCATCAGCAACAGCGGGCTGGTCACCATCGCAGGTCAGCCCCGCCCCCTGTGACAGGACCCGCTTCCTGTCAGCGACCTTTAACCTCTCGCCCCGTGTGTTCAGGTGGGAAGTGGACCACCTACAGGTCCATGGCCGAGGAGACTCTGGACGCAGCCATCAAAGGCCTCAGCCTCGCAGCCGAACCCTGCAGGACGGTGGGTCTGATGCTGGAGGGAGCGAAGGGCTGGACGCCGACGCTCTACATCCGCCTGGTGCAGGACTACGGCCTGGAGAAGGAGGTGAGGAAGACCTGCCGCCTGCAGCCGAAGGACCGCTGAAGTTCAGATGATCAGAACAAAAGCTGAAATCATCAAAGATTAGCAAAACAGTAGCAGAATGCTAACAATTGCAGCTAAAACCTTGAATTAGTGAAACCGCTTAAAATCAAAATTAGACACAGTAACTAAGTCTAAATTAGCAAAACCACAGCTAAAAGCTAAACAGAAAAACTGTAGCTATAAGCTAACATTAGCCACAAGCTAAAAATTGAAGCTAGAAGCTAAAACTAGCAAAACAGCTCAAAAAAACAAAATTAGTGAATAATTAGTAAGTCTAAATTGACAAAACCCTAGTTTTGCAAAAAAAATAGCTAAACAGTAGCCAAAATCTAAAACTAGCAAAACAGCTAAAAACCTAAATTGGTAAAACAGTAACTAAAACTACAAATTAGCAAAGCTATAGATAAAAGCTAAACTTAGTAAAACTGTAGCCAAAAGCTAAAACCAGCCAAAATGTATTCAAAAGCCCAAAAATAACAAAACAATAGCTAAAAGCTAAAAGTAGCCAAAGCTAAAATTGGCCAAACAGTAACTACAGTTAAATTAGCTAACTCACTGCTAAAAACTAAAGTTAGTAAAACAGTAGCTAAAAGGAAAAATTAGCTAAGCAGTAGCTAAAACCTGGAAACAGTAGCTGAAAGCTAAAATTAGCTAAACAGTAGCTAAAATGAAGCATGTGTGTTGAAGTAGATTTCAAAGAGGACACAGTTTTTAAGGATTTGAAGAGTTCTCAAAGCAATCCTGAAAGAAAAAAAAATAAAAAAGTGAAATAAATTAAAAGCCGAAGGTCATGACTGTAACGCCCTAAACGAGCTGAACATTTTGGTTAAAACAGCTGAACGTTAACTGAAGGAGTTATTTCAAAACCACATCATGAGTGCCGACTCGGCGTTCTCACCATCTTCACCTTAAATGATGTCACAGAGGAAAAGTCATTAGCAGTAAGAGTGTGGATTATATGCTACAACAGCCTGCCGTAGACACGCAGCCAACATTAAATCTGACCTTTCTGCGACACAAAACACCGGCGTCACGTTGAAACGCAGCGTTATCTGCTCAATTCATCAACAGCGTTTGGCTGGGACACATTTGACTGTCGTCAGCTCAGCGCCGCCTCCGATAATTAGCCTGCTGCTTTTTTTTTTATTATTTATTAAAAGCAGCCAAACTCTGTAAGCCCCGCCCCTCATTAGAGGCAGCGGCAGCCGAAGGGTTCTGGAGAATTTTCCCTGAAAGGTCAGTGTTGATATTTGGACGGCGTGTGGCCTTTCACACCGTCGGCGGGCGGGCCAACCGTCTGAATAACAAACAGCCTCCTCTGCTCGGGAAACGGACGCTCGGGTTTTTCTTCAGGCACGAAACGGCTCCTCGAAGGAATGCATGTCGCCCATCGGTGGTTCGTGAGATATTTTGCTAACAGTCGAACAAACCCACTAGCAGTTACATTATCGCCCTTTACCCAGGAACCGCAGCTGGTTTAACTCTGTGTTTTTTATTGAATTTAAATGTAAATAAAAATGAATTTCACGTGTTCCTGTCGTTCAGGTCGCCCAGCACCTGGCCTCCACCTACGGAGGGAAGGCGTTCGACGTGGCCAAAATGGCTCAGGTGACGGGACAGAGGTGGCCGATCGTCGGGAAGAGGCTGGTGTCTGAGTTCCCCTACATCGAGGCTGAGGTACGAGCAGGACGCCGCTCGGCCTGGTAACGGTCCGGTTCTGTGTCCGAGGACTCCCTGAGACCGTGTTTTTGTCTTCCGCAGGTCCTCTACGCCGTCAAGGAGTACGCCTGCACCGCCATCGACGTCATTGCTCGGCGGACGCGCCTGGGCTTCCTGAACGTCCAGGCGGCGGACGAAGCGCTCCCACGCATCGTTCAGATCATGGGCAAAGAGCTGAGCTGGAGTCAGGAGAAGAAGACGGTACCTGTTTCTGCAACAAACACCGAGTGTGAAAGGAAGTTAAACCAGAGAAGCTGAAACTTAAAGGTGGAGCAAGCAGAACAGAGGCTAAAATCATCAGAACACACTAAAATCAGCAGAACAGAGACTGAAATCATCAGAACACACTAAAATCAACAGAACGGAGACTAAAATCAGCAGAACAGAGGCTAAAATCAGCAGAACAGAGACTAAAATCAGCAGAACAGAGGCTAAAATCAGCAGAACAGAGGCTAAAATCAGCAAAACAGAGGCTAAAATCAGCAGAACAAAGACTGAAATCAGCAGAACAGAGGCTAAAATCAGCAGAACAGAGGCTAAAATCAGCAAAACAGAGGCTAAAATCAGCAGAACAGAGGCTAAAATCAGCAGAACAAAGACTGAAATCAGCAAAACAGAGGCTAAAATCAGCAGAACAGAGACTAAAATCAGCAAAACAGAGGCTAAAATCAGCAAAACAGGCTAAAATCAGCAGAACAGAGACTAAAATCAACAGAACAGAGGCTAAAATCAGCAGAACAGAGACTGAAATCAGCAGAACAGAGGCTAAAATCAGCAAAACAGAGGCTAAAATCAGCAGAACAGAGGCTAAAATCAGCAAAACAGAGGCTAAAATCAGCAAAACAGAGGCTAAAATGACAAGAACCAAAGCTAAAATGAGCTGAACAGAGGCTAAAATGACAAGAACCAAAGCTAAAATGACAAGAACCAAAGGTAAAATGAGCAGAACAGAAGCTAAAATGACAAGAATGGAAGCTAAAATCAGCAGAACAGAGGCTAAAACAACAAAACCCAAAGTTAAAACCAGAAGAATTGAAGCTATAATCAGCAGAACAGGGTCAAAATGACAAGAACCAAAGCTTAAATTAGAATAACAGAAGCTAAAATAAGCAAAACAGAGGCTAAAATTAGCACGACAGAAGCTACAATTAGCAAAAATAGAGGCTAAAAGCAGTAGAACAGTAGTTTAAAGCTAAAATAAGGCAAAACAGTAGCTTAAAGAAGCAGAACAGTAGCTAATAGCTGAAAGGAGCAGAAGAGATGCTAAAATTACAAAAACAGATGCTAAAGCTAAATTCAACAGAATAGTAGCTAAAAGCAATGAAAGAAGAATGTCACAGCAGCCGTCTCCTCAATACGAATGGGTAAAATAACAGAGTGCTGATGTTTGTCTGAAGAAACTACGGACAGGAAGACGACGATGAAAATGCCGAGTCATGCTGAGCCATGCTGAGTCAGCGTTCACACAAATAAAATAAAGTATTCAGCTGCTCAACATGAGTGAAAGTTTGTTTCCAAACTTGTCAGTTAATCGGTTGTAGAGGTGCGTCCGGCGGCGCTGAACTCCGTCCCGTCTGATATTTTCCCTCCAGGAGGAGATGGAAGCAGCCAGGAAGTTTCTGTACCACGAGATGGGCTACAGGTCGCGCTCCGAGCAGCTCACAAAGACCTCCGAGATCAACCTGGACTACCAGGAAATCGTCAGGTACCCGTGTGTTTTATTTCCTCTCAGCCGTGAAGCTCTGGTTTTAGACGAACACCGGTCATTAGGGACGTCTGCTGCAGGTACAAGAATCGATTCCATAAGTTCGACAAGGAGACCAAAGGCTTCATCACCACCGTGGACGTCCAGAGAGTTCTGGAGGTGAGTTCCTCTCGGCCCGTCTTTCGTCTCCTGCTTACGTCATCGACCCACGCCTCATTTCTTTCGTCTGCAGAGCATCAACGTCCACATCGATGAAAACGCCCTGCATGAAATCCTCAATGAGGTGGACCTGAACAAGAACGGGCAGGTGGAAATCGACGAGTTCCTGCAGGTTTGCTGCTGAAGTTCTTCTCTCAGTTTCGGTCCTGGTACCTGATTATGGCCGCAGATTGATCAGTGCGTGTTTAAAAAAAAGAGGAAAGTAGACAAATGGAGGCTGAAGTAATATATGACAGCGTAGTATTAACACATAATACCGCCTACTTACTGGGTAGGTGCTGGATAGTTACCAGGTAAGTACGTGCCAGGTACCAACCGGGTACATACTGCGGACATATGTGCCAGGGTACCTACAGGGTACTACTAGGTACCTACTGGTTACAGTCATCCATAGTACGTGTGGGACAGGGTACTACTAAGTACCTACTGGTTACAGTCATCCATAGTACGTATGGGACAGGGTACTACTAGGTACTGACTGGTTACAGTCATCCATAGTATGTGTGGGACAGGGTACTACTAGGTACTGACTGGTTACAGTCATCCATAGTACGTGTGGGACAGGGTACTACTAGGTACCTACGAGGTATCGTTCATGCCATGGTACCTTCTGGATAACTAAAGGGTATATAAGTGCCAAATACCCTCCCTGTGAGTACCATGTAACAAGTCACTTCATAGTTCTACCTGGTCCCCATAGGTACCGGGTACTTATTTTACCCTGTGAGAACCAGGCTGTCTTATGTATTCCTACCAAAATGTTCAGGTAAGTGAGTAAAAAAAGAACAATCGATGAAGACGACTTTTAGAGATTACAGCGGAGTCTTGGTGCTTCGAAGGAAAACAGAAATGAGGGATGGAAGCAGCCTGGAGTCCTCTGTTGAATTTAGATTTGAGAGGATTCTTCTTGTTTTTACCTGAAGCTAAAAACTGCAGCAGGTTTCAGAGCAGCTCTGCAGCCTTCAGATAATTACTTCTACCTGAGGACAGCGGCTCGCCGCCTCCTGACAGCGTGACCTTTGCGGCTGCCGTTCGCTCTCTGTACCGTGTCCTCCGCTGTTCCCTCTGCAGCTGATGAGCGCCGTGAAGAAGGGACAAGTGTCCGACAGCCGCCTGGCCATCCTCATGAAGACCGCCGAGGAGACGCTGGACAAACGAGGGCCGGTGACGGTGGACCGGAGCGGGGGCGGAGTCTGAGCCTGATGAGAGCCGTCGGCGGCGCTCGCGGCGGCGTCGACGACTGGAAAAGGAGAGGAAAATGCAAATGGGACGATTTGAATGACAATAACGCAATCAGGGACGCAGCGGGACGAGCTGGGCCGAATCAAGCCGCTCTCCTCCGTGTGTTTGGGCTGAAATCGAATCTAATGATTGAAGTCAGGGAGAAGATGTTTGCCTCATTCCTCTGAAAACACAAAATGTTTTATATCCTCCTTTAATTCATCATATTATCCTTTGATCAACAGTCACGTTGTGCTTCAGCTGCCGTTTTCTAAAAAAACAAACAATATTTATACGACAGAAAGGTCATTTTCTGAAGTTACAGCCGTTTTTCTTTTACACAAATAACAAACATGACTTTTAATATGCGTGGTTGTGCAGATAAATTAAGATATTACTTAAAAAGTATTAAAGCACATAAAGTAAAAGTGCCATTACAGGAGAAAAAGATGCACCTATGAGGCTTAAAAGTTTTTTTAATCGCGTCTCCATGACGTCTTGAAATGTTTGCGGGTGAAATTTTAACACGTTCGAAGGGTTCTGGGGACAAATATTCCGTCAGAAAGTCGTCACGGGTGTCTTAAACTCGCCTCAGCTCCTTGGACAACATGACTTTATTGTCTTTTTTAAAAATATTCCTGTAAACAGAGCCGGGTTTGAAGAAATGTCTTCATTCAGATGAAAACTTCTGTAGTAAGCACTCCAGGCCTGTAGGTGGCGCTGTGATGCTGCCACCGCGAACAGGAAACAAGGCATAGAGCTTACACGCTTTGTTCTAAACGTAAACCACAAGAAGAACAGGTCACACTCAGATCCAAGGTTAGATTAGAGGC
Organism: Kryptolebias marmoratus; assembly: GCF_001649575.2. NCBI lineage: Eukaryota > Metazoa > Chordata > Actinopteri > Cyprinodontiformes > Rivulidae > Kryptolebias > Kryptolebias marmoratus. The sequence goes on along the minus strand of NC_051452.1, from coordinate 6,578,649 downwards.
CCCCCCCCAAAAAAAGAGGGATTTTCATTTAATTTTCTGCCTCCAGTCACTCCCCGATAGCCTCGGCTCAGACAGAAACCACTTTTAGTCTAAAACGAGGCGTCTATATAAGGCCCCGCCCCCTGCTTTCTGATTGGTCAGATTCTGGAAGCCTGGTTTACGAACCGTAATGACAGTTTTATTCTTACAGGGTTCACTTTTACTCATTTTTATCTTTTTTATTTGAAACTTGGGACTGATTTGTTTAAAACATCTTACATTTATACATCTAAAATATAAATAATATTCAGATAAAACTAAATTTGTTTTAAAGTTGAAACAAATATCAGTACTTTTAGTTCCTTGGCGTCGTTTATTTGCTGCAGCCTTTCAGGTTTTGGGCAAATTTATTGGAGTTTAATTTAATTCAGAGCAAATTAATTAATCAGAGCTTTAAAGTCTGACCATAAACCTGCTGAACATTTAACAAATAATGCCTGAAGGGAACAAATAAAGAGTATTTACCTGCATTTTTAAAGAGTTTTCAGTCTTTCTAATAACATTTATCACCTCAAACAATCCTGCTGCTCGAATTATTTTATTTTAAACAGATGATTTAAGTATTTTTGTTCTTTCTAAAGCAACCTGCGACAAAACACTTATTCCTTCTGTCACTACAGCTGTTTGTTGCTCAGATTTTATTTAATTATATCAGGAGGGAACAATGAGGATTTTATAATCACATGTTCAACTCTAAAAGATAAAAAGTTATTTTATTTTTATGTTTCTGACTAAAAACAGAGATCTCTGTTGTATCAAAGCACATCCAGTCTGAGATCAAAAACTTATTTATATTTCTGAATGTTTTAGTGTTTCTGCAACATATGATTATATAAATGTGCCTTAATGTGCTTCAGTATGATAACAAATGTTTTTTAATGTTTATTACATAAATTGTATTTGAATTTTATTCTGTCAATTTTGTGCAAAAAGAGGTAAAACGTGGAACCATGTGGGGATATTTTTAATATTTTAGTGTATTTCTATTTTTATGACCATTTATAAGTCTCCTTTTTTACCATTTATGATAAAAAAACCTGTCACATTCTGCTTTTATGACCATTTATAAACAGTCGTATTCAGTTATTACCATTTATAACCAATCTTATTGTTTTTATGACCAGTTATAAACAATCATTCTGTCTTTATAACTTTTTAAAACAAGTCATTTTGTTTTAATCACAGATTCTTTTTTATGGCCAGTAATATTTTTTATTACCATTTATAGTCACAAAGAGATTCTTTTTTTATGACCATTAATGATCACAAACATTTTACCTGTTTTTATTTTTATTTTCTGCTGTATTATAAAAATAAAGTTCCTGTTTGAAATAAAACAGGTAATAATTAAATTTAAGTTGAAGTCGCTTCTGTTTTTTCTCTTTATATTCCTACGTTACGGTTGCAGAGTTAAAGCACGGTCAGGGTTGACCCTGAAATCAATCGGGATCATCCTTTAACTCGTGAGGCGTCCAGCCGTGCAGTTGGACATTCCTGCGTTAGTAAAGGGTCATCGGTGTCGAGCTCGGACGAGAAACTGAATCGTAGCAGAAGTTTCACAAAGACGCCGACCTTTATACGAAGGGATTTCCCGACGCTGCGGCAGCGGGAGGAGGGAGATCAGAGTTATATGACGAGGACGACTTGGATTTTGTGACATTTTATAAGGTCCTGATTCAAACAGGAACCAAAACGATGAGCCTGATTGTATTTTATCCACGCCCCCCCCGGCTCGTCCCTCTGCATACGTTAACGGCGTTAGCGCCCCCTCAGTAATTAGAAACGCAGGAGAGGGAATTCTCAGACGGTAAACGAGTTTCCACAAACAAGCTGCTGGGAATAACGAGCTTTAATTGGAAGTGAAGAGCAGATCAGTAATTATAGTAAATAAGACAATTAATGGATTATCTGAGACAATAATCAACTTCAGCTGTTAACATGGGATTTCACTGAACTTGGGTGTGGTAGTAGCTGAGAGTTGTCCACAGCACAACGTTCTGGAGTCCCATTCGATTTGATTCATCTGAAAGGGGACAGAGTCGTTTAATAAAACACTCAGAATTAGACAAAAGGCTGTTATTCATTTCCAACCGTGACGTTAAAAAGGTAAAAAAATACAAAAAAATGTAAAATTATTCACATTTAGAGGACATGAACCTGAAAGACGACAGATGGAGGAATTAAAAGCCGTCTGAAGGATCGTATGGCGGGTGATATGCATTCCTTAGACTGATATGAAACCAGCTGTTTTCTGAAACACAGAGCTGCCGCCGGTCTCAGATTTATTCAGAGGCTTGAAAATGAAATAAAAAACTAAAAGCGGATATTTTCTTGGGGGAAGTGACGGTTCAGACCTTCCTCCGGAGGAACAAAGCGACATTCTGCGAGCCGGCCTGACATTTAGCCAGGTCACAGCTCACAGGAAGCTCTTTCAGACGCATTTCTATGGACGTCTGCCAATCAACCCAGAACGCCACGTTCTTCCTCTGAAGAACAGCAGAACACCGTTCGGAACCCCAGACAAGGCCTTCCTGTTTCAGATTACGACCGTGAGCCTCCATGTTTGGGACGCAGACGGCGGTTTTGGCGTTCTGACTGACTGTCGATGGTCTCCGCACTCCTGCCTGGAAACGACTCATCCTTTCACAAAGAACCGGGTTCACCGAGTCATTCAGGTCATGAAATCTGAAAACAGCTCCGAGTCGCCAGGAAGACGTTAAAACAAGCTTTTAGACAAGGTGAGGTCTGAGAGGAGATCTGTTTGGGTCGAGTCAATGGTGAGCCAAAACGTTAGGGTCCAACTTTGTCTTTTTGGGGATCATTAAAGATTTTATCCATTTAAATTTTCTCCGATCGAACCATTGAGTCTCATAAAAACCTTTAAAGGAAGTCTGTTTTAACCATTGAATCATTTAAACCACCACTTTATGGCACTAAAAACACTTTAAATCAAAAAACAAATCAGAATAAAACCTGAAGGGTGACAAAGCAGCTACCGCCTGAAAATACGACACCCATAAGGTCTCTTCATCAATGGAGGTCAGTGGGAGTCAGTGGGAGTTAATGGGAGTCAGTGGAAGTCAGTGGGAGTCAATGGGAGTCAGTGGGAGTCAATGGGAGTTTTGGATCAATCTGTGCTGAGAAAATGTTGACATTTTGACACATAAACGAAACAAAAAGAGACTGAAAAGATCAAAAGGTGGCCCGTTAAGGTCACCATGGTAACCACACACCTGTGCCTCTCACTCCCTGCAGCCCTTCTAATACGACAGGCAGACAGGCGTTCTGTAGAAACGCACAGAAGAAACTATAAACATTAAAGCAGCGTGAATGCTGACTGAATCAGTCCGAAATAAGAAGCGATGACCTCAGAGCGAGAGGCTGAAACGTGGAGGACAGACAGGGAGGACAGGACGAGGGTTCAGTCCTCCTGTCCTCTCAGGTCCAACAAGAAGAGGAGAAATGAATCGGCAGCAGTAAAGCAGGTTCAGATCACTTCAAACTAAACCCCGTCTGTCAGGAAACAAAGAGCCTTCGAGTCTTTAACCGTCAGAACGGACGGTTCTGTTTCACTCAGCGGGTCAGAACCTCAGGAGGCGGGACAAGACCCGGCCCGGCCCTCCGCCTGCCGCCTGGACGGAAGCAGACAAAACATGGCAGGAAGTGGTTTTAACCTCTGATCTGAAGGAGCAGCCGAGGGGGGAGGAGCTTCCTGTGACCTCTGACCCCGGGGTATTCACAGGCAAGCAGAACTCACCTGAATCCAGTCGGGTTCTGATGGGCCGGAGCTGCTGTGGTAGTAGCTGAGAGTCATCCCTGGAACAGGTCAGGTGGGCTTTTTATTTAAAACTTTAACATTTGAGGCCAGCGGGTGACAAGCATTCCTTCAAGGCGAGCGAGAAACACACGAGTCAGTTTGACGACAAACTTTTTTTTCTATAACTGCCATTTGGAGGCAGAAAATAAAGAGAATAAATCTGTTTTTAACTGAAAGCAAATAAAACCTCTGTGGTATTTCTGCTCCCGCCGAGGCGAAACTTCAGCTGATTTAAACGTCTTTCGGCTGATCTGAGGAGGAAACGCTGCTGACGTGGAGCTTTGGCGCCACCTGGTGTCCAAACAGAACAACTGCGGCTCAGACTCCACGTTCCTGGTTTTTATTCTACAAACAAAAACAGATAAACATCTGGAAAATGTAATATTTCCTGACAAATCACAGAAAAAAACACAACGTTAAAGTGTGACAAAAGGGTTTTTCTGGAGACGATTTTAGAAAGATTGACGAGAAAATTCACCAAAAACATCATTTCTCATTCCGCCGGTCTTTGTGTCGCTGAAGGAAACATCTGGAAGCAGATTTTGTTGGTTTAGCTCCGGAAACACCCAAAGGGTCGGAAAAGAAAGGTTAAATTTAAGTTTACCTGCACAGCCACAGGGATTTGATTCAACTGAGGGAATTGTTTACATTGAGTGCGTACCCGCATTTGAGATTTTATATCAATAAAACTACAGGAATCAACTCAAACTGCATAGTTTTTATGATGCTTAAAAGATCATTTAGAGGAAATTCAAACAATTTGTTTGTTTAAAATGTCAAAACATCAAATATTTTAGTAGAATTTGTTTAAATTACTAATTTAAGAGTTTCAAACACTAAAATATTCATGTTTGTTGAATCAAAGTTGCACAAATCTACAAGTTTTAATGTTTTTGGTTTTGTTTTTGATTCAACAGCTAAATATTTCTGTTCCTGAATTTTAAAAAATTAACCTTTTAGGAGAAATAAGCAGCTAATTTGTTTGAATTTACATGATTTCCCAATTTAAAATCCAGGTTTTCTGTCGCCCTCCAGCTTTCATAGATGTCGAGAAACGATGGAGGAGAAAAATATTGATTTGACTTTAATTTTCAGGTGATTTCTGAGGGAAAACTTGATTGTTTTGTTGCCAGAATGTAAAAATAAAGAAACTAGCTTCCGTTTCTGCGCAGTAAAAGTTTCAGTTTTTATTATTTCTGCAGCAGCTGATCTTCGGCTCCGTTTTAAACACTTCCTTCCATCGTTCCAAACGAATCCAAGACGTTAAATTAAGCAGCTGTTTAAGACACAGAAACAACCCGATGATAAAACCTGATTTATTCAAACCCTTTATGAAATATTTACAGTGAAAATCCACCTTGTTGAACGCTGAAATACACGTAAACTTCATCACAAACACTTTGAATTCACGATGAACGTTTAATTACTGACCTGAAACAACAGAAAATATTCAGACTTATCCTAAAATGAGGAGTTAAATCGACTGAACTGAGCTGAAAGGATGAGAGGAGGAGTCGGGAAACGTCGGCCGACGAAGGTGAAGGAGTCTGAGGCGTTTAGGAGCCGAAACATGCTGGAAAATATTCAGATCAGTCTTTGACATCAGAGCAGAAGAAATCAGTTCCAGTTTCCTCCAGCAGAGGGCAGCATCCTCCTCGCTCAGGTCAGAGACCCGGGACACGTCCTGAAACCCGTCCTGAGCTGGACGTCCCGGTCAGACCCTGATGATGCTGATGGAGGACGAAGCTCGGTGCAGCTGCAGGACAAGAAGGAAGTCAGAGTTCAGGAAGTTCAGCTTGTCGAACCGGAACAATCTGGATTTTTATTTATTTAAATTTTTTTTATTTTTTTTTAAATCCAGCTCAGATCGTTTCTTCAGACGGTTTGTTTTTTGGACGTCCTGATCAGGTTTGTCCACCTGGACCACGGTCACGCCGGCTGGTCAACTCTTGCCTCCCTAATCGAAGGGGACTGCGCAGCGCGAGGTTCGTCCGCATGGTCGCCATGGAAATACAGTTTTACGCAAAACAGAAACAAGTTTGAGTCGCAGCGTCGAATCATTGGTTCTGGAAATAACTTCTTATTCCACTCAGGAGTGGACAGATGGGACACATAGGGACATGGAGAGACAGATGGGACAAGTGGGACATATGGGGCCATGTAGGGACAGGTGGGCCATGTAGGGACAGATGGGCCATGTAGGGACAGATGGGACATGTAGGGACAGATGGGACATGTAGGGACAAGTGGGACATGTAGGGACAAGTGGGACACATAGGGACAGATGGGACACATAGGGACAGGTAGGACATATGGGGACAGGTGGGACATATGGGGACAGGTAGGACATGTAGGGACAGATGGGAATAATCAACCTTATTGTTGTGAAATTTAATTTACTGAAATTATTTTTGTTTCCAGATAAAATCATCAAACATGAAAATAATTTTCTTGTGTGAATAAATTTGATGTTTTCTGTAAATTTAGACATTTTGATGAACAATCAGCTGTAAAAAATGTTAAAAATCCATGATTGTCTGCAAGTTGAAAATAATTTGTTGCTTTAATGAACTTCGGAACTCATAATGAACTCATAATCCCACGACACAATTTGTTTAAATTTCCCCAAAAAAATTTCCAGTTAATTCCCAAAAATTCCTCTGAAATGTTTCCAAAATTCTCCAGCTTCACTTCCATGGGAAGTTTCTGTCCCTCTGCAGCTCTGCAGGAGAGAGGGACGCACAGGACCGGCCACTGACAGCTCTGGGTGAGATTTATGGCCGCCATCTTGCAAGGTGCTACACCCATCACACAGTGAACAACTGGTGTGAGCTGTATGCTGTGTCATCAGCACAAAAATGTATACTTAATTAAATACTACAGAATACTCTTGTCCCCTGCTATAAGTTTATTTAAGTACCTAATATGTCTGCTGAGACGAACCCAAGCTGTGCGACCAGAGTTAACTTTACTCAGACCAAGAACTTAAACTCTTATCCTCATAAACCCAAATAAGCAGGATAAACAGGTTTGTTGACTAATCGTTGTCAGTAATACTGATGATTTATGTTCAGTTAGTTTGTATATCCCGAGCCCTCATAATACCACTTTATTTGAAGTTTAAAGTCTGATAATTACAACAATTATTGGTAAAACACTCTTTTTTTCCCTTCAGATATTAATGCTGGCAGGACCTAAGCACCTACCAAGATGGCGGCACCACTTCAGACTGCGCTGTGGTCGGCCATCTCAGTGCTTCTGTCTTTCAGCTGGACGGTTCCTGGCCAGCAGGGGGCGCTGCAGCCTGGGTTAAAGCCTCTGCTTTACATTCAGCCTAATGGCAGCAGGTGTGGTTGCTAGGAGACCACGGATGCTGCGACTGAACGCTCCTCAGAGGACAAAATGTTTCTGTCAGCTGTCCGCAGCGCCAAAGGGGAACCGGGGGGAGGTTCTGGTTCTGGTTGTGACTCACCCTGCCGCTGCGGACCGCTCCGTTGTAGAGCGGCGAGCTGCCGGCCGAGGCGTTGTAGTAGGAGGCGGTTGCTCGGACCAGCGGCCTCTTGCCTTTCTCCTTGGTGCCGTTGGAGTCGTTGTCTTTGATGATGTCGTACTGCCGGCAGAAGAGGGCGATGACGGCTGGCGGCGAAGAGGGCGGGGTTAAAACACGTGAGGGGCGGAGCCTTTAAAAGAAACACACACCTGGACAGACTCACCTGCCCACAGCAGCAGCACGGTGGTGATAATGAGCAGCTCTCCGGTCTGCAGGTGAGGGGTCATACCCAGACCCTCCATCGCCGGCTCGTCTGAGGACAGAGTCCGATTTATTCACACGTTCATTTAAAGAGCTTCAAATTATCCACAAAATGTCAAAACATCAAAGAGGACATGTCCAGAATCATCAGATCTCTTAGGATCTTTGTTAAAACTCTAACAGTAGCTATTCGTCTGTCTGTTAGCAACATATCTCATCAACCACTGGACGGATTTTTAACGAAACATTCAGGAAACAATCACTGGATGTGCATCTACAGCTGATTAACATTTGGAGTCAAGCTGATTCAAGATGTCCGCCACAGCTAATCAACATTAGCAGACACAAAAATGGCTCCAACTCAGTCAGTCCTTCACAACACGTACTCTGAGCGTGACGAAGCACATGAAGTATCTTCAAGGTTTCTCTTTAAAACAGCTCCATCGTGTCGCAACATAAAAAGGCGGCGGGCGATATGCATTATCTCACATCAACTGCTGGCTCCCGGGACAAAATCCGGCCAACTGGTTCATTCAATCAGGCCCACAAAAAAGTTCTTCTTCCTTTTTTTTTTTAGCTGTTCCCTCTTCAGGGGTCTCCACAGCGAGTCTAACTCTGTCCTCTGTGTCCTCTGTCCTCCATGTCCTCTCTAACTGCATCCATATCTGTCCTCTTTGTCTCTAACATCCTTCTGTCCCTCCTCTGCACATGTCCAAACCATCTCAGTCTGTCCTCTTTGTCTCTAACATCCTTCTGTCCCTCCTCTGCACATGTCCAACCCGTCTCTAACTTTATTTCCCAGTTCTTCAACCTGTGCTGGACCTCTGATGACCTCATTCCTGATCCTGTCCATCCTCGTCCCTCTCAAGGAGAACCTCAACATCTTCAGCTCTGACACTTCCTGTTCTGTCTCCAAACCAACATGGCCGCTCTCCCCACTGTCTGTGAGCCTTTCCTTTGACCTTTTTGTCACAAATCACTCCTGAAACTTTCCATCCTGCCTGGACTCTCTTCTTCACCTCTTCACAACACTCCCCGTCCTCCAGGACAGTTGAAGTCCTGCCCCTTTGTGACCTCTGACCTCCTTGTAGCCTCTCTGCTCCACCTGCCTCCACCTCTCCAGGTTCTCCTCCATCAGAGTCCGCGGGGATCCCTGCCTGACCTCACCTGTTCGTCTGTCCATCACCAGAGCAAACTAGGAGTTACATTTGCGTTAAAACTGCGCGAAGATCAGACAGAATCAACGACGACGGCGTCTTAGCCAATCAGAACGCTCGCTCACGGCAGCGAGCCATTAAAGGAGCTACAAAAAACAAACCCTAAGTTTTTGTTGCAAATGTGGCTTAAAATCAAACGTCTGTAAAAGTTTCTGAACAAACCGACTTCAACTTCAGCACAAACTCTGCGTTTGTTGGTGAAACTTTAAATATCAATACAAAATGATAAATAAGTCTCCATTATGGTAAATATCAGGCAGATATTCTCCTATTTTAGGCTGTAAATTTCATTGAATCTGTTTTATTTGTTATATGAACTCAAACAAAAGATTATCCGACTCTTTTGAGTGAAAATTCATTTAGAAGAACATCTGCGTGTAAAACGAACACATTAAGGGTTTCTAACATTTGGCCCTCTGGATGCTGGAGGTGTTTTTGACCTCATGAATCGTGAACGTTGGTGTTTCTAAATCTTCCAAATGAATGACATGTTTCACCTGATAGTTGCCGAAATGTCAGAATCTGGCATCAAAGCTTCACCATTTATCATTTCCAAGGTATCAACCCTTAAATGTTGATTCCTTTAAAGGCAGAAATACAAAATTCAGATTTTAAGACCATTAAATGAGACCATTTAATCCCAGATTCCTTTCATTTCACACAAGGTGTGAGACTCTGAGACTGTGTTTGTTTACGGTGGTCCAGGATCCCGGCTGGATAGTGGTCGGTTCTCTCCAGGGTTCTGAAGTGGACCGAGCGGCTGGGCTGGCTGTCGCCGTGAAGCCCGACGGACTGGACCTACAGGAGGAGGAAGAACAACGAGACGTTCAGCGGCTCTGCAGCTGCACGGAGAGGCACACAGGCTCAGGAGGACAGACTTAATCAGACGAGAGGGCTTTTGGGTTCCGTCCAGAGTCCTGGAGGACACAGGTGGTCCATCAGTCCAACAGCTGCCGATTTTCAGCCAAACAAACCAACAAAATGAACCAAACAGGTCAGACTGTTTATTTCTCATCTCTGATGAGTTTCATGACGGAAAATCCTCAGTTTTTAGATTATTTTCTGTCAAATAAGTGAAATCGTTCTGCTCTGAACTCCGCCTGTTTTCACCCTCTCACCTCCTTTCAGAGGACAGCAGGTTGGACTTCCTGTCTTTGTGAAGTGGCTGCTCGAGGACACGTCGGACACGTTGGACCCGCAGCTGAAGGACAGTCTGTCCCTCTGACAGGTTTAAACAATAACAGAGTCCCACTGCGGTCAGAAACTAACAGATTCGGCTCATTAGAGTCGGCTACAGGGGATGAAAAGCTGTTTTATCAGCTCAGAAAACGCCTCAGACTCAGTTTTTAATTCGCTAATAAATGATTAACTAACGATCAACCGCTCAAAGTCCAACATGCAGAGGAATTATTGATGACAGATATCTGATGTGGTTGATTAATTCGGTTTAATACGCAACAAAAATACCAACATGTTAAATAAAAACCATTATTAGACTCACATTAGCTTTCAGTCCCAAAACAGTGTTACTTAAAATAAGAATCATACATTTCTGTTTAATATTTTACATTTTAGGACATTAAAAACAAAACAGTTATTGTTCATTTACGGTTTGAAGCGAGAACTGTCCTAAAATATGTATGAAAGTGTCGTTTTAATGATCCAATCATCTCTGAATTATTCAGCCAGCAGTCAAAACGCCTTCAGAGTTTATCTGATTTTGCTGACTCGAAGTCAAATACACTGACAAACCAATGATGTTAAATCCAAACTGCTTTGTAAAAATGTTTTAAATAAATTCAGCTGGATGGTTATTTCAGTCAAACACTCAGAAACGGTTGGAATTTCAGCTATGATTTTCTAATTTACTAAACATCTCAGCGTCCTGAAGCTTATTTTCTTCTCATAAATAAAAAGGAACGAGTTTAAACCTTGGGGAATGAATCTGAAAATAAAGAGCAGATAAAAGACGACCTGCTTCTGCTGCAGCAGAGGCTGACTTTTATTAAATGTTGACCGGTTTAGTCTGGATGCATGGAGGTGGAGACAGGCGTGCGTCTCACCTGGACACTGTAGTGCGTGTCCTCGTCCAGGTCCCACAGGACGCACCAGCGGCTGGACGTGTTCACCTCTCGGATGGAGCGCTGCATCAGGCCGTCCTGCCTCTGGAGCCGACACACAAAAGGCAACAAACTCTTACATCTTTAAATAAAACGTAAAGTCAGAGACGTCACGTTCCGCTCAGCCTCCGTTCATCAGGAGTTCAAGGTTTCTAATGAAAGATGCATCAGATGGAATTGGCTGGTTTTCAGCTTGACCGAGTAAGAGCAGATCAGACGCTCGGGAATCCAATTTTTTCCCTTTTCCGGTCGAGCAAACGCATCACGCTTCCAGCAGCTCCGCCACACAGTCCGGCACCGAACGGCTGCATGAGGGAGAGACAAAAACCTCCAAACCTCCAAACCCTTAAAGCAGGGGTGTCCAATCCTGGTCCTCAGGGCCACCATCCTGCAGGTTTTACCTGTTTCTCTGCTCCAACACACCTGATTCATGGTTAAATCACCTCTTCATGTTCTGCAGAAGCCTGTTAATCACCCATTGATTTAAATCAGGTGTGTTGGAGCAGAGAAACAAGGAGAACATGCAGGATGGTGTCCCTGAGGACCAGGATTGGACACCCCTGCTTTAAACTTTTAAACCTTCAAACCTGTAATAATGAAGGAAAAAGGAGGAAAAAGGAGCACAAAGAAACAGCATTTCTCCAAAGCTGTTTTTTAAAAAATGTTAATTTTTGTAACTTTACTTCAGCCTACAGCAGATCCTGAAAGCTCAGAGGCTGCAGGAAACTCTGGTCTGCTCAAAAATAAAAACATTAACAAAATAAAAGCCTTGGATTCCTTGAAGGAATGCTCATCGCCCGCCTCCTTTCAGAGATCGTCTTATTTCCTGAAGCGACCTGAGGCCAGTTTACGAGACGTTACGCTTGAGATGACTCTCAGCTACTACCACACCAAATCTAACTCAGTATCTGTAAAACTGACACTTAGCTGCGGTGGCCATCTTTACCTTCTGGAGTTAATCCAATTAATCAGCTGCAGATGTACGTTCAGTGATCACTTCCTGTCAGTTTCATTCAAACCCATCATGTCGTGAGATATTTTGCTAACAGAAAAACACCTTTCAGCGGTGGATGAGGGACGGATCAGGAGTTTTGCACAGTCCAGAACAATTTCAATATGTCTGCAGAGACGAGTCAGCAGAATCAAAGCACTAAATAAAATGTCTTTATGTGACGTTAAAACAGGCGAGGAACCGACCGCTCGCTAAGCACGTCGTTAATCTTCATGAACTCTTCTTTTTTTTACTGAAGCTTGCTGAATGTCTGGCCAGCAGAAAGTCTGTTTTCCCAGCCAGTAAATGTGTGTAAAGTGGTGAAAGCTGAGGAAAAGTCACTAAATGAGCGTCTGGCAGGGAGCTGGCTGGCTCTGCTCCTCTGGCAGCGCTACAGGAGGAGGTTCTGTTCAAAACCGGTTTGTTCAAGAAGGAAAAACCCACAAAGGTCACTGAAAGAACTTGAAACTGACAAAAGTAATAAATAAAAAAAAGAATGAATGAAAATTTTATTTCTACTTTGGTTTAACAGAATTATTTTGATAAAACTGGTTTTGATAAAAAGGATGTTTCTCCTGGTAAAGATTAAAACTAATCTGTCCTCAGGGACATGTCCTAATCATCACAGGTGTCTTCAGTCCTGGAATCAGTCAGGCTGCCTGTTTAAAGGGGGGCAGGTAGTCACAGGGCTGTTTGGGATCATGGTGTGTACCGCACTGTACATGGGGGACAGGAAGCTGAGGACAGAGTTGTCTCAGGAGCTCAGAAAGACAATGATTGAGCAGCAGGTTGAAGGTAAAGACTATCAGACCGTCTCCAAGCAGCTGGATGTCCCTGAGACTACAGAAGGTTCAGGTCCACAGGACTGGAGACAACCTCCCTGGATGTGTCTACAAGAGGACAGCTGATGACAAACTGAAGAGACGGATCGTATAGATGATAACCAAAGAGATTAGAGGTGAACTCCAAGGTCAAAGGTCATCAGTGTCAGATTGAATCATCTGTCTGTCATCTGTCATTAAGTCACAAATTGGACTTAATGGAAGGACAGACCGAGGAGGACAGACTGAGGAGGACAGACTGAAAAGACACAAAGCTTCTGGGAGGACGTCCTTTGGACAGTTGAGACAAAACTGGAGCTTTTTGTCAACAAGTCCCATCAGCTCTGTGTCCACAGACCCAAACCAGAACCAAAGAACAGAACCCTGAACCTGCAGAGAAACATGGAGGAGGCTCGGTTCTGTCCTGGTCCAGAATCTGTTCAGGGTCCAATAAAATCTGAAGACCATCAAGGCTTTCTGGAGCCAGATGTTCTGCTCAGAGTCACAGTCTCAGCTCATGGGTCCAACAGGATGATGAGGCAAAACACCAAGAATGGGTCAGAACCAAACATTGGACCTGATCTAAATCCTGCTAAACATCTGTGGAAGGAGCTGAAACATCTGGAAAAGGAACCCTTCAGACCTGAGACAGATGGAGCAGTTTGTTCAGGAGGAGTGGACCAGAACACCCGTGGACACCTGTGGACAGGTGGGGACAGGTGCAGACGTCTCGGAGGTTGAGCAACAAAATGTAAAGTGAAAAGTTTCATCAGTTTTTTTTGTTTTTAATAATTCTGTTGAACCAAAAACTCAAAAGCAGCGACTGATTTTTATCGTTTTTTTTCCAGGATTTGTTTCCCATCATTCCTTTAGCTTCAGGTTATTTCCGTGACCTTTCTGGGTTTTAACCAGTCGGTCCACGGCTGCAGGCTGTGCAGTTTCGCTGCAGCATTATTTAAAACGTGACCCAGATGTCTGCAGGTAAACACGGGGTTCAGTTACGTGACTATTTTTAGCCGAGCAGCAGATAAATAAATGATTTCACTCGTGTCTCCGGCTGGAAGTGTTTGTAAACCAGCCTCCAAACATCCTGATGGGCTGAGGATCTGCAGGAGTTTTAGAAACACGCTCCTTAAACTGGGTTACTTCCTGTTTGTGTGAGCCTCAGCAGCCGACTGACGGAGCCGGTCTCCGCTCGCAGACGGTGAACAGAACCACAAACCGGACCGGCGTGAAGAAGAACAGGAGTCTGACTGACAAGACAGGCCTGTTATGTAACTGCAGCTTTAACCTTTTGTAAAAACTCGTCTCCCGAAGAGTAAGAAGAAGAAAAGCGCCCGCAGATGACACCTGCTCGCATCAACCCATTAATCTCCTGTGAGGTTTTACATAAGTGCTTTCTGGGGTTACGGTACGTTACCTTCGAGCGTTTCCTTTAAAAAAGAAAGATGGATTCAGGTTCTGGCCTCGCCGCCGCCGGAGAGACGAGCTCGAGCCGAATCGTTCCCGCTGATGGAGGCGGCTAACATCCGATTCTACCAAACTGTGGGCGGCAAAAAGTGATCAAATCGAACCGAGCTGAGTTAGCAGCATGGACCACAGGAGGGATGAGAGCGAGGAAACGGGCCGACTAAACGGCGGGATCGACGTGAAGCCGTCTGTGATGGACAGAAAGTCTGCAGCACAGACAGAACCAAACCTTACTGTTTATAAAACCTTTCAGCCTTTCAGGGAAAAGAAAATCAGATTTCTCACATTTGATTATAGGATACATACAGCAAAGCACAGTGGAGGTTCTATCATAATATGGGGTTCGTTTGACGCCTCCAATAAATGATTAAGATTAAAGTTAAGTTTGTCCTGGTTGTGATGAATGTCAGGATTAGGATCATCTAAGCTTGTTAAAGTCTAAAGATTTGTTTTTTAAATGTTCATTATTTTTTCTATTTGTCATAATTAGCTGCAAAATATTTAATATCTGACCTCATATTTCTGTAATTAATCCAAGAAAGTGTTTAGTTACGTTTTTACGAAGAAACCGAACCCAGTCGAGGAAAAACATGGAACAAAAGAAACACTTTTTATCCTTTTTAATGTCTGGAAAACGTAAAGCTGACCCGTTTCAAATGTTTCGTTTTCCCTCAGGGGAACGGCCATCGTTGCTCACGTCTGCGCGTCTTTTAGCAAAATATCCGAACAAACTTTAACGAAACGTTCAAGAAACAGTCGCTGGATGAGCATTTAAAACTGATTAACTGCAGCCAAGTGACCTTAGAAACTACAAAAATGGCTGTAATTCAATCACTTCTACAGATATTGAGCTAAACGTTGGTGTGGTAGTCGCTGAGAGTCGTCCCCAACTCGGGGTGCAACGAGATGAAAATGTAACTATAATTTAAAAGAAAAAAAGCTTTACAGACATTTTATTGTAAAGTTACAAAAGAAAAAGAAGATCTGGATCAAATAAACTCAGCCTGAAGCTGTGACGTACCGAGAGTTTGAAGGTCGGAGATGAGAAAACTCTCAGGACATTAGAGCGAAACTCCTTCCTGTGTTTTATTTGTATTTTTTTTTTACCACAGAGAAACGTTGCTCACAGAGGAGGGAGTCGGTGAACGGTCCAGTCCGATCGGCTCAAAGGGATTCACAAACTCACCGTGTGACTCTTCGCCTCAGCACGTAGCTGCAGAGCTGGAGCCGGCCTGAGTGAGGCGACCACATGGTCCTAGTGCCTGACTCGTTTAAACTGCTGCCACACGAACGATTTTAACCTCTTGGGTGATAACTGCACCAAAGTTTTTGTTTTTTGTTTCTTTTGGTTGGGGAGACAGTTTTCAGCTCCACAACAGATCTCATGTTTTAAACTTGTTACACCTTCATTCACAACACGTAACATTTGACAACAGCGGCTACAACACGAGAGAAACGGGCGACATGCACTCCTCCAAGGAAAGTTTAATTTCTTCACATGTTGCTGGTAACCTTTTAAATCCGTCCTGATCGACAGTTTTTCCGGCTCCCTGAAGGTTTTTCCTGGTCTTTGTGGAGTTTGGCTGTATTTTCACTCTTTTTCTAGTTCATAAAACAAACAACCAGTTTTCACTTCAGGCTCAGCCTGTCTAAACACACCATTTGTCCCCTTTTCTTTAGATGAAACAAAAACTGCTGAAGTTCCTCATTAGAGCCATCAGCTCTTTTTATAAGCTAACTTTCTGTGCAGAAACCTGCCTTTATTTGTTCACTTTAAAATAACTGGGGTTGTAGCTCTGCAGCTTTTTCCTGGAACTTCTCACCACCTGCCAGCAGCTGCCACCGGCCCGCCCGTCTCCTCCAGCTCTGCAGAGTTCTGACATCCAGGTAATCCAGCTGTGAGTGTTTGTGCAGAGAGGAGGAGGATTTAATTACACCAGGTCTCAGCAGGTGGAGGTTTCAGAGGAGCCATGTGAAGATTTCTGGAACAGCAGAAAATGGTAGTAATAATGATGGGCTTGGACACGCAGCCTTTTTCCACGAACAGCAGCTGCTGTTTGGACTTTATTTTCAGCGAGACGTGGGCAGCAGGCAGGGCCGGGTTTGTCTTTTTAAGACTCCAGAGGCAGAAACTGGATACATCTCCTGACGCTCAGGTGCCAGGAGGTGGGTGTGGGCTCGTTAGAGTCCATGACGTCGTTAGAGTCTGTAGAGTCCATGACATCATTAAAGCGTGAGTTTGTGATGTCATTAGTCCGTGATGT
>NC_051452.1:6551579-6559443 GCF_001649575.2 Kryptolebias marmoratus | reverse complement strand
CAACCCCCCCCCCCCCCCCCCCCACACACACACACACACACACACACACACCACCACCACCACCACCAACCTCTCGCTGGTTGTTCTGGTTGATCGTTAACCTTTCTGTTGGAACATCTTGATTTTCTACCATCTCTGGTCCAAACTACATTTCATATGTTTGAAAACTTCCCTCCATTTTGGTCCCAGCTTGTCATTAGGGGGGGATGGTGGGTCCTAAAGTGTGGCTACAGTGAGCCAGCTGTAGCAGCTGCTGCTGCATCTTTGAATGATTAAAGCTGGCTGAACCCCAGTTTTTCTCTGTTTTGGCTTCGGTTTTGCTCAATAAATAATTCTGTGGTTGAGTCTGAGGTTAGATCTGAAAGAAGCCAAACTTTCAGGTTGCTGCACATCAGCCAAAAAACAAACGTTGGTGAGTTTAAGTGAAATATTCCATCAAGAAAAGGAGGTCTGGGGTTTTAATCAGCTCCGTCTGGTTCTAACATTTCAAATTGATTTTATGACAAAGTAAAGATGTTGTTGAGTTGATCTGCTGGACTCTGCAGGGTTGCAAACCCGTCTTCCTAACTATTACATCTACTTGATAATTGGACGCCTGGAAAGGTCAGCACATGTTTTAATTAGGAGATTTGTTTTTTTATTATTCTTTCTCCTTCTTCCGGGAAGTAGCCTGCACCAACCTTAACGAGCTGTTAAAGTATTTAAATGTTTACGACTGAGCTCCTCGAGACGTTTCCAAACTTTTCAAAGCGTTTCTGAGCAAAAAGCTGCAGGACTCAGGAATGACGCAGCTCTTTTTGTTTTGTTTAAAGTTCTGCAGACAAAGTGAAGAATCATCCGTTTCTCGTGAGACGCAGACGATTCACAGAGAAATCTATAATTCATTTAACAGAAAAGCTGTTTCGCTGCCCGGAGCGTGGCGGCGCTCCAGGTCCTTCCGGGCCTCGGAGCCACAGTTTGGACTCCGGCTAAATTAATTGTCCTGAGAGGAGACGGGAGTGGAGCTCCTGTACCTGCTGGGAGATGGAGTAACCGATGACGGTGTCGCCCTGAGGGACGTTCCAGGTCACCATGGCGGAGTGCGCCCTCAGCTGGGTCACCGAGACGTTGACGGGCGCCGCCGGCACAGCTGCGAACACAAAACACATCCCTGTCAGCCCGACGCTTTCTGCTTCCTATCCAGGAGCTGGACCGGCCTGCTGGGATTCGGTCCAAGCATTAGCCGGGTCCAACACGACGTCTGCTTGGAAATTCATGTTCCCGGAGGTGACGGATGAGACTTCAGCCACTTAGTGAAGGTAAGACGCTAACAGAGACGAGACTGAGTGCTGCTGAATCATTTAACCTCTTTAGACTGAAAACAAGAAACCAGCCATTAAAGAATTAAATCAGCCGAGACACGAAGGAAGCTAAAATTTATCTCTCCAGTCAGTCTGAGTGCCAAAGACCATTCCTGACGTTTGTTGAAGCTGAAGCCGAATAAAGATAAAATCATCCTAAGAGACGTGAAGCCAGTTAAACAGCAGCTAAAACCAGCTAAACTGACAATAAAAGCTAAATGTCTGAGTACAAACCCTTAAGAATAAAAAAACCTCTCCATTTCAATGAAAAACAAATTAAATGGTTAATTTCAAAAAAGTGTAGAAGTTACAGAACCAGAAGTCAAGACATAAAGTCCTGAACGAGCTGAATATTTAGGTGTAGGAATGATTCAAACAGCTGAAACCAGCTGATGTGGTTAGACATCACGGATCACAGAAAGCTGGACTTCTTAAACCAGCGGTGCCCGGTCCTGGTCCTGGAGGACCTCCATCCTGCAGGTTTTAGATGTTTCTCTGCTCCTCAGCAGCTCTTCAGGTTCTGTTCATCACTCAGTCATTCAGATCAGGAGTCAGAGCAGAGAAACATCTAAAACCTGCAGGATGGAGGTCCTCCAGGACCAGGTTTGGACTCCACTGTCTTAAACTGTGATTGTGTAAAAACCTGGTAAAGTTTGAAGATTGTCGCCCACCACTGAAAGACCTTCTGATCCACTGGATGGACTTTGATGAACCTTATCCTGGACGAACATCTACAACTGATTAAATGTTGCAGACAACAGTTTGATGACTTGTTGACTGAAATGTCTTGAAAGAAAAGCAGAACAAACCATTACTAACTATTAAAACCAGTTTATGAGTCCTGTTTTCTGTTCTTGTAGCAATAAAACCAAAACCAACCCATCAGCCAACCATTTTAAGCCTAATCTGAACTTCAGAGATCATCCACTTGTTCTAAAGCCCACATTCAGAGGAATCCAAATCTGCCGACTTCATTAAAGAGACACTTTATAAAAAAGCTCAGGAGGTGGGACTAACGTGGGTCCTGTTCCAGGACATGTGAGGCTGTTTCCATGCCAAGCAGTAAACTCAAGCTCTTCCTTTCATGTCCCACAATTCAGAAACATTAAAAGCGTTTTAACGCCGCTCCTCAGCCTTCGTGTCCTAATTGGCTCCAGCGCAGAAGACCTCCTTTCAAATTATTCATTCCCACACAAACACACGCACCTCCGGTGGGCACAGATTAATTGCTTTCTGCAGCCGGAGAATGTGATGAGGAATGAGCCGACCTATTCCTGGAGCCGGACCGGTCCGGACCTCAGAACCTGATGACTTCACCTTTTATCATCAGTAAGGAGGTTGTCTCAGATGGACGTCCACTCCTCTGTCCTCGCCTTTCTGCTTTCTTTCCTCTTATTTCGCATTCATGCAGCCGCTGTCCTACATTTTATACTTATTTCCATTTTTGTCCTCAGTTTTCTGTCTCGTCTTTTTGTCTCTAAAGTCAAAGTTGTGATTTTTACAACCTGATATAACTAAAGAAGCTGCATTTTCTGCAAAAACACTGAATAATGATTATAATGATTATAATTAAAGACAAAACAAGCAGAACAGGAACTGAAATGACCAAAACAGCAGCTGAAACATGAAAGGAAACAGAGCCAGTAGCTGAATTAGACTCCAGAAAGAAAAAATGTTTTTAAAGGAATAAAAGAGATCTTTGTGTATTCCTACAGGGGAACAGTTAAATTAAATTATCCTAATTATCCTAAGTTAAATTATTCAAAAAGTATAATAGTTGCAAAAACAGCCCTCCGTTCCTGATCGAGGCGAACGTTTTGATGCATGAAGGGTTCAAACAGGAAACAGGAAAATGTATCATCCTTTAAGAAATGCATGTCACCCGCCGCCTTCCAGCCCAAAGATCTCTCAATTGATGGGATTCATCTGCAACTGATGAGCTCCAGATGGAGATCAGGATTTGAAGGCTCTCTTCGAGGTTCCTGAACATTAAAAGTGTCCTGGAAGGCGACAGGCAGCGAGTGTTTCAGAACCATAAAGATTCCGGAGAAAGAGCGTTTCTGCACGAAGCGCCCTTTTTTCTACAACTGACTCACTTCTGCTGTGAAAACAGTCACTTCCAGTTTAAACACCCACTCATCCCATCACCCTGCTCCCCTGCAGGAAGCCGTTCAGACTCATGAGAGAAAAGCCCACGTCTTCAGCAGCGTTCTGCGTCTCCTCCCACGCTTTCCTGCAGGGAGCTGTCTCCGAGCCGACCTGCTGCAGGTCCTGGACTTCTGTCCCGCCCTGTCCTGCTCCATCTGAGTCCACGACGACGTCTCCTCCATGAGTCTGAGGTCAGCGTTGACCCGACCTGACCCGGAGAGAAAAACCCGACTCAGTCAGGTCTCCAACTCGTCAGGAACTCGTAGGTTTGAACACTTTTCCGTCATCTTGTCCTCACCTCCTGGCTTCCTGCACGCCGTCTTACGGTCCTCTTTACTCCAACCTTCTGCTCCTTCTCAGCCACTTGGATCCTCTGAACAGCTGGTTGTCCTCCTGGAGATCGGGCTTTTTTTCTGGTGAGGCACCTAAACTCCGATCCAATCCGTCTTCACTTCCTGTTTTTAAATCTCTGCTCTCACTGGGAGCTGATTTTAGTATCGTTCTATTCATGTTTTAATTCTTACTGTTTGTTGATGTTCTTCAGCACTTTGGTCGTTTTAAACGTGCTTCATGAAACTGACTCGACTCGACTCCGAAGTCTTCGTCGCAGAATTCTCTGCAAATAAAACGACTTCAACTTTCCGAACGCGTCCGGCCGAGGAGCCAGAAGAACGTGAGATTATCTGCGAAGAGAACCAAAGAACTGCAGCAGTTCTTACATAAAACATGAAAGCAGAGACGTCAGGCAGGAGGGGGAATTCTCTTTAGGTGATGCAAATGAAAGCAAACACACATCTGCTGAAGATTATTTTTAGAATTACAAACTTTATCCCTTATTTATGACTCGGTTTTCACCCAAACAGCTGGAGCGCCATCTTTTCTGAGCAAAGCACGACCAGAACATCTGTCCTGAGAGGCGGCGGGTGATATGCATTCACACCAGTGTTTTCATGTTTACAGCTTCTTCTGGACGTACTTTGTGGCATCTAATTGTTCGGCTCGAGCTGTAACTTTTAGTTTTTTATCCTTCAGCTCTAGTTTGGTTTTGTCCGTTTTAAGAAATTCACGGCGAATTCTCGCACCAGATGCTGATTCTTCCCGTTCCTGTGGCTCTGTGGCCGTTTGGCGTCTCTGGATGTGCCGCCACAGGAGGATGTTATCGAGAACGTGTGCGCGAAATGAACAATTAGCATGAAGAGAACATCTTCCTCCTACACACCGGAACACGTTCCAAGCCATGTTTCCTTCCTTCTGCCAAAAACAGCCAAGACCCCCCCCTCACTCCAAACTCCTCTACCACTAAATCCCACCTGCTTTCATCTGCATCACAGCGCTCGCAAATTATATTCAACACATGAGAGGAGATGGAGTCAGGAAGACCGAGGAAAACAGGCGGAGACGAGGAGAAAAGAGATAATTATCCATTTGTAAGGGGAGACGATCATTTTTAATCTTTAAATTCTGATGGGCGAAGAGGAAAGAGAGTGATGAGGATGAGGGTGAGGAGGATGAGGAGGGTGAGGAGGATGAGGAGGGTGAAATGTAGCAGCTCAGATGGCTGCCGGAGCACATTCTGCTCACACTTGTCCTTGTTTGTCCTTCGTGTCTCCCTCCGCTTCCTGCTAAATATTTACCACCGAGTCCTCTCGACGTTTTCAGGACAGGTTCGCTCCTCTGATAAAGCGAGCCACGACACCTGAAGGAATGCATATCGCCCGCCGCCCTGCCCCCCAAAGCTCCACGCAGAGATCCGTGACAGCTCGGCGCGTCTGTCGGGGATCAGTCTCAGCTACTACCACAACAGATTCAGGCTAAATATCTGTAAAACTCAGAGCTACAGACGAAACTCTCTGAGGCTGATTAGCTATGGCGGCCATCTTGAAATCAGCCTTTAGCTGCATGACTTGCTCCCAAAACTCTCAGCTACTACCACGCCAAATTTTAGATTAAAACTCAACTTTGAAAGACTTTTTTTCCCCTTAAAACTTTGAAAACATGAATCCTAATTTTGCTTTAAGACAAGAAGAGAAAAGGCCCATTTTAGATAAGATTACTGCAGGTTTTCCTCAGTTATCTGATGGTTTAAGTGTCCGATTTGTTTCATTAAAATAAAATAAATAAAGGAAAAAAGTCTATTTTTTTCCAACCAAACTCTGGAGTTGTCTGCAGCCCGAGACAGCAGAGACAACAACCTGCCTGGAGCCGCACAGTTGGCTGTAAATCACAGAGATGTAACAGTCAGCTAATAGACTCAGACAGAATAATCTGCCTAATGGCTCACCATCACTTTCTGAAGATGGATGTGTGTGTGTGTGTGTGTGTGTGTGTGTGTGCATACTGATTAAATACACTGTCTGCTCATGAGTGGATTATGAAAGCTGCAGCCCCTGAACGAATACAAATACCACGTCCTGAACTTGTCTTATGTAAGAGACACGCAGTCAGACACTCTGCGAGGACGTGGGATCCTTCAGTCATGAAGTTATTATGTCCTCCTGTGGTCAGTTTGTCCTGCAGATTATTTGATCTGTTTGGGTTTTTTTCCATCTTTGTACAACTTTCAGGTCTTTTTAAAGGTTAATCTGCACCTTAATGTCTTTTCTGGACTCATTATGTCTCTCAGGGGTTATATCGTCCTCGTTACGTCGCCTGGTCTTGTTGTTCTCGTTGTGTCTCTCTGTGGTCATTCTGTGTCTCGTTACGTCTCACTGGTGGTCTTGTCATATTCCATGCGTCTCACCTTGGTCATGTCAGTCTCGTGTCTCTCCGTGGTCATTTTGTCCTCCTTGCATCTCACCGTGGTCTTGTCGTCCTCGTTACATCTCACCAGTGGTTGTCCTCGTTACGTCTCTCCATTTTCTTGTTGTACTCGTTACGCCTCACCGTGGTCCTCGTTACGTCTCCAGTGGTCTTGTTGTCCTCGTTACGTCTCAACACAGTCATGTTGTCCTTGTTATGTCTCACTGGTGGTCCTTGTTACGCCTCACAGTGGTCTTGTTGTCCTCGTTACGTCTCACCGTGGTCCTCATTATGTCTCACCGCGGTCTCGTTTCTCATTTCTTCATTTTCTGTCTCGTTTCAGGGTAGATTTCGTCCACGAAGACTTCTGCGTCTCTGTTTCTGTGCGATCGTTTTCATTGGTTTAGCTTCTTTGAGGACATTCGGCCTCAGCTCCTGTCTGTGGACCTCCTGCGCCACCATGTCTTCTTGTGTTCTCGTCTTCAAGGACATCCCTGTCTCTTTGTGACCTCCCGGTGCTTCGCTGCGTCTCAGGTTCGTCAGCTTCTCGTTCGGTCAGAGTCTTTTCACATCACTTTGTGTCTTTTTGTATCAGTGAATATTTAGCCTCTGTCTCATTTTGTGCATCAGCTGGTTTATTTTACATCTTGTCCTTCTGAGTGTCCTCGAATCTTTTTGTTTTTTTGTCCATTTTAGGTCAGATTCAGAAATCCTTCCCTGAGTTTAAAAAAAAGACCTGAAAAGATGTTTTATTTCATTTGAAAGCTTCTATAATTCAAATAAAAGATCATTATTTTCTTGCCGTGACCCACGAGCAGCAGAACGGGGATGCTGGGAAGTATTTTAAAAAGCAGGTGGATTCTTCTGAAGACGTGACGACCAGCGGAGCAGAGAAGTGACGTGAAGCTGAACGAGTCCAGATGAAGTCCGGGCTCAGACCTCCAGAATCCACGGATGGGTCAGGTTTTTATATAACATCCTACACGCTGAAATCTCTCCATGTTAAACTGTTTTTATAAGCGCTCCTCTTTAGGCCGACTTTATGAAAGGCATTTCATGCTCATAAAACTATTAACATCCGTTAAGCACCATGCCAGGTTATTACAATCATTTCTTTGTGCAGGTGAACCAAAGGATGGATCATAAAGCAGAATTACAGCCCCCTGGTTGCAGGTAATGTGTCGTTTAAAAGCCCAACCTGAACCGAAGCCCATTAAACAACCATTTATATTCAAATCTCCATCCTATGACAAGGTCAGGCAAAAACGGAGTCAATACGAGGCAACAACGACAAAGTTTTAACCTTTTATTGGTTAACACTGAGCTGCCAGGAAAGTCAGAAAAGCAGAACTCACTTTGCGGTTGGTCAATGACTGGGGATCTCGGGCAGAAAGGGGTATCNAGCCTTGCTCCTTGTGGAAAATTTATTTATTTTTTTTATTGATTTTTATTTATGTAAACCCCCTGGTTAGTTAAATATGGATGTAAAACCCTTCACGAGAGTTTGTATTGTATCTTGTTATTTTGTTACATTTTGTTGTTCTGTGTTCTGTTGTTAATAAAGATATTAAGAAAAAAAAAAAAAGGCCCGTCATATTTAAGCCCTCACTTCCTTCCACGGGGGGCAGCTGTTCCTC
>NC_051452.1:6545945-6551479 GCF_001649575.2 Kryptolebias marmoratus | reverse complement strand
GGTGTGTGAGCTGTGGATATTTAAGGAGACCGGAACAGGTGAAACAGATGAGACTAATAGAGTGGGCATGGCAACATGGGCGTGACTTGAACTGTGGGACTGTGGAAAGTTACGTGACTGTGGCTAGAGGCGTGGCAGGAGCAGAGGGAAGGAACTGAGAGAGAGGAGGCGTAACCCTGGCAGTGAGCTGTGACATCCTAATGGAAAGCTCTTGGCCTGCTTTAAAGCCGGGCCGGCACCGCTGTGAGCTGCTGTTTGTAGGTTTATCCAACAAGCAGAACGCTTGTTTCCTGCCTCCAGGAAAAACCAGAAGAGCTGCAGCGAAGACGAGACGAGACGGGAGGAGGGGAGATAAAAAGGTCCTCATCTTTTTTTTACATCGATGCAGAACCTGCAGTCTCTTGTTGTTCAGCCGTGACGAGAATCTGCATCAAACCGCGACGTGAACGGCCACGGGGCTGATTTAAATGCACTCCAGCAACGGCTGATTGAGCTCGGTTTGACACCGTTCCCTCAGCTGTAAACAGAAGCAAACAGGTGGAGGCGTGACGTAAACCTTCTGAATGAGAAATAAACTCCACGTGAGGGAAAGGCGCCACAGAAACCTCTCCTACGGAGCGTGCAGTCGTTTAAAGTGACTCAACGTCTCCGGTCACTCTCTTAGACGTCAATAACTGCATTTCTCCTGGTCGGATACTGTCAGAATTTAAATTTCAGATATTTAAAGCCACATTTTACAGATAGAAATTCATACTGAAGAGCTGCAGGAGGAAAATATAAGTTTCAAAGCATAAAAACCTTTAAAGAACAGTTTGATTTAACTTTTAATGGTTATCCTGGGAAAGCTCTGCAGATATCAGTTATTTTTTGGTTGTATAAAACAACAATAAAATAAAACAGCAGCCACTTCTTTATGACGTTAACTCATCGAATCAGTGAGTAATCAGGTCCAAAAAGTCACAAATTAAATTCAGAGTTCAGCTGAAGATCTTAAACGTTTTAATCAAACACAAAACTCTGGAAGTCTAACAGTATTTCTGAATATTTCACATAAAATCAACGATGAATAACAGAGGGACTGAAGATCTTACATTTTAATATCTACTTGAAATACTGTGACTGTTATTGGAGCTGTTATTGGAAAAGTAAAAGAGTAACCAGGGATGGAAGAGTGGTGAGATTATTTGGTACAACAGCCTGCCGTACCGGAGCAGAGTCAGTCTCACTCCTTTCTAAAAATGGTTTTAGTTTCAATTAGATTCCGCAGCGTCCCGTTCCTTCGGGGCTGTAAAAGCTCTAAACCTGGCGTCTGTAAGTAGTGCTGCGGATATTTGCAGCCGCAGCAGAGAGGAACCCGTCCAGGTATCCAGATCTGGGATCTGTGGGGATCTGTGGGGATCTGTGGGGATCTGTGGGTGTCCGCGGGGGGGCGGGGGGTGGGACGCGCTTTAAATAGGTGCAGGTAGGCGGAAGGTGTCCAAATACAACCTCCCCGTTACCCATTGATGGAAACACTTCCTCCAATCAAACATCCACCTTCCCGTTCACCTGAACGCCACAGGGAAATGTGCAAAAGACTTAATCCGGCGATCAGCACCGGTTAACTACAGCTAATCTGTTTAATCCAGACTGAGCTAAACGTCAGCGTGGTAGTAGCTGAGAGTCATCAGCCCCGAACCTGACCGACTTCATCCAGTCTGCTTTCTGCTGAAGGAATGCATATCGCCCGCCGCCGCCGCCAGAGACCTGAACTGATTTCACCTTCTGGTGAGAAACGATGTGAGCTCAGAGTTCGTGTCCCGGAGGACTCTCAGCTACCACCACTCCTAATTTGAGCTCAACATCTGTAAAGCTGACTTTCTTACCGCCATTATCTGTGGCGGCCATCTTGAATTGACTCTAAAGCTTCATCAGTTGTAGATGAATCTCCAGTGATTTCATTAAAACATCCAGACTGTTTTTCTTTAACTCCCAGCTCTTATTTTCTATATTTTTCTGAGATATTTTGCTGACAGACAAACAAAGAGGTAAATATTGTTCAAATTATATTTTTACACAGAAACTCATTTTTTTCCTCCACTTGATCTTTAAAACAAAACTGTCATTAATAAATATATTATATTTCTGTATTTTATTGTTTCTTAATGCCAGCAGGTTGGAGTTTTGTAAATATATAAATAGTTTTGGGAACATCCTCAGCAGATGCAGGAAATCATTAAATCAAATAAAACGGATGGAGGAAAGTCTTTAATATCGATATCGTCGTCGCGATATTTCCCGATATTATCTCCACACCGCGGACCCCGCAGCCCGAACCGGCTCCCGTGGACTGACCCAGACACGGTTCGGTTATGCAGATGTGGACTTACTTCCAGCGACCCTCCCCGGGCTCTGCCAGCAGCAGGCCAGCAGCAGCAGCAGCCCAGGGTCCAGGTGAGGAGAGGCGCTCATGTCCGGCTCCGGTCCTCCGGTCCCGCTCCGGTCCCCCTGTCCCCCCGGTCCTCCGGTCCTGCCCGGCTCTTACTGGAGCTGTCCCCTCCGGGTCTCCGCCGCTCCCGCGTCTCCGATCATCGCCTTTAAAAACGGAGGAGTTTCCGGACAGAAGTAGGTCAGGATGGAGCAGACGAACCTCCACCTGCCGGGGGAAGCTAACAGGTAGTCCCCCCCGCAGCTCGGCTCCGTCTCTGCGCCGTCCTCCTCCTCCTCCTCCTCCTCCTCCTCCTCTTCCTCCTGCTGCTGCCGGAGGCACAACAAACACCGGCTGTGTTTACAGCCGAGAGGAGGTTCTGCAGGAGGTTCGGTTCCTCCTCCAGTCAGGCTGATAAACAGCCAGCAGGTCCGCTGAGATCCTGACACCAACCACGGTGAGGAGGGGGGAGGAAGGGGAGGGAGAATAGGAGTGAGGAGGAGGAGGGAGGAAGGAGTGATGAAGAGCCGCCTGTTGATCGTCTCTGAACTGATTAAAAACTTTTTATTTTACTGTAATGTTGATCAGAATCCACTGTTCTGCTGCTACAAACACACACACACACACACACTGTTATTTTAGCTGTTCATGTATCAAAACATTCGGCTCATTCGGCTGATGGCTGCTGAGACTTTAGGATTTTGTAACTTTTATACTTTTCAAAATATTTACCTTTATTTACAGATATTTTCCCCTAGAAATAAATGGAAATTTCTTTTATTCCTTCAAAATGGTTCTTCTCTTTAAAATCGGCTTCAGCTACTGGCTCTAATTTAATCTTCTTTAGCTTCTTTTAGCTTTTAGCTGCTCTTCTGCTTCTTCCAGCTTTAACGACTCAGATACAGCATCATATAGTTTCACAGAAAGTCAAATTTCTGTAGTTTTTATATGAATCTAACCTGAAGAATTCAACAGATTTCAACACAAACAGAAATGGAAAAAGCTGCAAATCAAAACCTGAAGCAATGCTGTAAAGAAGAGTGGGACAAAATTTGTGCTTCAATTACCTTCGATTTAACCTCAACAGTAAAGTCTTTGAGTAGAATCTTTACTGCCAATGTTAAACATCCTCTCTGTGGTTGTTTATGACAAACTAATGAACTATTTCATCTTTACACAACCTCATAATGACGCAGCTGATCTTTATTTTTTATAAGAAGACATTTCGCTTCCGTTTGACCTCAGGAAATTTTCACCGCCTCTGATGTGTCAAAGATGTCAAACCTCTGCGCCGAGCAAATCAAAGGCTTCGGCTGCAGGGAGGAACTCGTGGCCCGCAGGACGTTCTAAAACAGGCGTGGGTTTGACGGCAGGTAGAACCTGGGCTCCGAGCCAGAGAGCAGGATGTTAAAGAAGGAAATCATAAACAACAAGGTCAGGATGAGGAGCTGCCAGATCCAAATTTATTTATTAATACACTCACAGACAAAAATCGACTCAGTGGTTCCTGTTTGTCTCTCTGATGGTTGTGGAGCAGTTGTGGCCCACTCTTCTTTCCGCGTTGCTTCAGCTCATTGGTTTCTGCTCAGCTCTCTGAGGTTCTGGTTCTGGACCGTTCTGTTGTAGATTAGCTGCTGTGTTTGGGATCATTGTGCTGTTTGTTNGGACAGATGGCCTCACATCTGACTCCAGAATCAGCCCAAACCATCAGCCCTCCACCACCGTGCTGAGAGCTGCAGAGCATTCTGGGTAAACATCTGTCCTCTGGTCTGGTTCTGGCCCAGAAGTCTTCTGGTTCCTTCAGGTCGAGCTGCCATGTTGTTTTTAGAGAGAAGAGGCTTTGACCTTTGACCTGCTATCTGAGGCCTGTAGAGTCTGAGATGGAGCTCATTTTTGAGCACTGCACGGTCTGACCTTCAGGGTGAATCTGCTGGTTTGATTGTCAGCTGTCTGAAATGTTGTGAATAATCTTCCTCTCTGTAGAACGATGGACTCCAGATGGTTTGAAAATGACCTTTGACCCTTCCCAGATTGATTCTCTGAGGTCATTGCTGATGTCTTTCCGCCCTGACGTTGTGTTAACACACACCTGAACCAGATCGGGTTCATTGAGTCCAGATAAAAATGTTTTTTTCGGCTGTTTCCAGGAAAACATCTTGTCCCTGCAGCATTCGGCTGCCTCTAGAGGGCGCCACAGTTTTCTCTTAGATGATGTAATCATTCATGTTGGAATCGAAGCTTTGACTTCAGGAAATAAGTTTTCTGCAAAAGTTCAGAGTAACAGCCGAGAGCTAAACGACGCTAAAATCTGAAGAAGCTAAAACGGATTTCTTTAAAGTTAAAACAAGATGAACAGAAAACCTTTGCTAAAAGTAAAATTTTGCAAAAACTAAAAAGGTAAAATATGTTAAATTATAAGGCAAAGTTAAAATAAGCAAAACCAAAGCTAAAAGCTGAAATTTGTAGAATAATAGCTAAAAGCTAAAAGTCACAAAATGGGAGCTAAAAGCCATAAAAGTAGCAGAATGACAGCTAAAAGTAACTAAAAGCTTAATGTGGCATAAGATGATTTTTAAGAGAACATGTTAGATGAAATCTAAATGCTAGCAGGAAGCTAAAAGTAGCCAAATCGAAGCTAAAAGTAGCCGAAGAAGCCAGTCATGTGGTCAGTGTGTCTTAGCAGACTTCAGAGAGAACAAAGTTACTGAAGAAATAAATCGGAGCGTTTTTTTTTGGGAGAACTTGATTTTAAATAAAGTTAAATGTTTTGAAGAGAATAAAAGCGACAGCAGCCGAACTTTCAAAGAATAAAATCTGAATCCAAACGCAGAATATTTAGTTTAGATGTTTGAACTCTCCCTAAAGGTTTAAAGGCATCAACAGTAGCTCCACATGACCTTCATCTTCATCATCACCCTCAGATAAATCTGGTTTTATATTAAGGCTTGTTTTTGTGGTTTTTAAACTGTAGAATCTGAAGAAACTGGAACACAGCTGGTCTTCAAGCGTTTCTTCCTCAGACGTGTTACAGCGGCGGGTTCTGATGGTGCCAGATGAGCCGTGAGTCTCAGACTCCTCCCCTGTGAGGCGAGGAGCTGCTTGAAGGGGAGGAGTCACAGGAACCACA
>NC_051452.1:6539357-6545845 GCF_001649575.2 Kryptolebias marmoratus | reverse complement strand
CATGAGCAGCAGCTTCAGCAGGTCTTTGTTTTTTGTTCTGGGGTTGATTCACACGTTTGACACTGAAACACCTCAGGAGCTCAGAACCTGTCTCCTCCCTGAGCGGTCCGAAGGCAGGACGTTCCCGTGGTGTTTCTGCTATAAATGTTTGAACAGATGAACCTTCAGAAAGCAGGAATTTGTACCACTCCACCATTCTCTTCCTGATATCCATTCGAAAGGACCTGAACTTTGCTTACCAGTGATAAAACTTGAGCGAGCTACATTTTACTGCAGGACCGTATTTTCCGAACTATAAGGCGCACATAAAAGCCTTCAACCTTCTCAAGAAACAACAGATCGCCTTATAATCCGGAGCGCCTTATATATATAAGAAGTCGTGATGTTTTATTATGATGAAAGTCTGAAAATGGACCATTCATTGACAGCGTGTCTTATAATCCAGTGCGCCCTATAGTGCAGAAAATACAGTAATCTAAAACCTCTAAGATGTGTTTGTTTGGATAAATTTTCTGTCTGCAGAATGAATCTTCCGCCTCTCGTTTCATAAATCCACTCTGACTTTCCCAGTCGACTCCCCTCGAAGCCCCGGAGCTTCGTCTTGAGTGTTTCTTTCTTTCTTTTTTTTTTTTTTGAGTTTGGGGCCTTCGAACGTGGCTGTCATCAGAAACTGTCCCGAGGTTCAGTGATGCTCCTCCAAATGTGTGTGTCTCATCTCAAGCCTCTGGGATGGTCAGGTCCAATTTTTATCACCGCTCTCCCTTCAGACGAGCTAAAAAAAAAATGGTTTCTGCCTCTGCGACGCACCAGCCCTGAATTCACTCTAACATCCAACTATTCATGCGTTCACTCATGAGTCCATGTTTCTGCCCCTCATAAATCCATCTGTCCATTGATTTATCCATAATGAGTCCCCAGATGTCTGTTCTTCTGCTCCCGTAAATCACTGTACCCATAATCCCCCGGCTCGTATCTCTGTAGTTCAGGAAACGGTTACCCAGCTCATCCTCCTCCTCTTCCTCCCCAGCTGATCTCACAGCTGTATGCCCCCCACATCTCACCGTGTCCCGTCTCATCGGACGGGCCCGGCCTAAATCCTCCTGCGATTGTTCCATGCGAGCCCACGTGTCGACGAGACGATTAAAATAGATTCTTCGTCGCGCGGTCACTGCCGCGACCCGACGACACAAAGGTAATCTGCCCTCCGAGGCCCTCCGAGGGACGCAAACATGATCTGATTGAGCCGAAGAGGCTCGGCGAGGCCAGCGCGGGTCAGATTTATCAGCGTGAGAAAAGAGTCGGTCAGTCTGCCTTCCGGTGACGCCAGCTGGCGCCTCGCTGTGGTTTCATCACATCAAACACATCATCAAATTAAAGCTCTAGCATTCGTTAAAGGAATGCATATCACCCATTAACTTCCATCCCAGAGTTTTAGACTGACATCATTTTACAGCACGCTGAGAGAAGTGGCAGCCATCTTGACCAAACCTTGAAATGAAACCTGAAAGGTGGTTTTTAGCCATTTCAGCGTCTGCTGAGGCTGATT
Organism: Kryptolebias marmoratus; assembly: GCF_001649575.2. NCBI lineage: Eukaryota > Metazoa > Chordata > Actinopteri > Cyprinodontiformes > Rivulidae > Kryptolebias > Kryptolebias marmoratus. The sequence continues at coordinate 6,544,299 of NC_051452.1, read as the reverse complement.
AGCTGTGGCGGCCATCTTGAACTGGATTGACTCCAAAAAGCCCATGAGTTTAAGATGTAAACCTGAAGGTTTTTATTAGAATCCATCCTGTGGTTCATGGGATATTTTGCTCACAGACAAACAGGGCAGACTCCAACAGTTTTAAAGCAAGGATGAGAACTTCCTCTTGGCTGAAGAACCTTCATTTATCCCGTCCTGATGAGTCTTTTCGCAGTCTTGTTGCCTGAGGAACCAGGATGTTGCACATTCAGCTTTTTTCTTGATTTGATGGCGTCAAAAAGCACCAAGTCCAGAGAAGGAGACGACAAAAAACTGATTATGATGGTTCTCAGAGGGATCCAGATACTAAGACCGTTCAGACTTTGTGAAACTACAGTTTACGGTTGTCAAATAAATTCTCTACATTTCCTGACAGATGAATCTTGTTTCCAGCACCCATTTGGTTCCAACAAAGGCCGGAGTTTGAGCCCCGGAGGAGCCGTCGCGGTCAGAGCTCCATCATCGGTTTTCGCCACGAGGCAACGTGTTCCCATTACTGACCGCATTGACCACATGAGCCGAGCCGGGGCCATATTTTCCATTAGGGACACGGAGAGGTTTTGTGTTTCAGAGCTACGGACAAAAGGCTTTTAGAGCAGGTCAGACGCTTCGAGGAGCTTTATTGTTCCCAAGACTCGAGTGCCCCAGTTAGAGCTGTTTTCTCTCATCGCATCAGAGAAAATGGTTCCAGCTTAAACACGGCCTGGATGTTCAAAATGCTTCATCTTTTATACGACTTACATAGTTGTTTTACCATCTTCAACATAATCTGACTGTAGGATGGGACCAATAAATGTGGCTGCAGGGATTTTTTTGTACACCGTTTTAAAAAATCTACATTTATTTAATTTAGAAAACATTGGATGAACGTCTACCACTGATTAACGTTTAGAGTCAGTCTGATTCAAGATGGCTGCCACAGCTAACTGATAATGAGGTAAAACATGATGCGGTGGTAGCAGACTCATCCCCATCACATACGAACAGATCTTAGTTTAACACTTCAGAACAAAAAGGCGGCGGGCGACATGCATTTCTTCAAGAAAAGCTGAGCCTCGACTGTTGACCATGAACGTTTAGATCTGAAAGTTTTAAAGCTGAACTGAAATCAAATCTAAAAAAGTTGCCATTTCATCAATGATATTCAGTGACCTAACAGTTAAATAAACTGGTTTAGACTTTAAGTCAATAATTTCCAAAGTGGGTGATTTGTGGGGCGGAGTTCATGACGAGCTGTGCCGAGAACGCCGCTACTGTCCAGATGTTTACTGTTGGAAATGGAAGAAGAACGGAAGAAGAAGTCTTTTTATGAACACAAAGAAATGCCAGAAGACTTTGCAGGAGTCATGGATCTACAACCATACCAGTATGAACCTGAACCGACGGCTGGATCTCCGGAATCAGATGAAAACTCTTCAGGTTTTGATGATCACCAGGACCGTCATGGCCGACAAAATGACGAGCATAAAGACCGAGTTGGGAACGTGGAACAGTGAGAACCGATTAGCCCCAGATCATTGTCATGACATCAGCACACAACACTGCAAATCAACAGAAAGACGGCAGGAGAGAGCTAACGTTGCTAACTTGAAGCTAACCGGATGCTAACTCGAAAACACCATGAGCGTGCGTCATTTATAAACTCTCACACCAGAGTAAACTAACCAACAGCAAGTTCAGACAATCAGACACAGATTGTTTCTCTTTTTTCCTCACAAACTGATCTCAGGCTGTCGGCCTGTAAGCAGCTCAGACCTTTTAACGACAGCCCGCCCTCACTTCCTGTTTGAAGGAAGACTTCCTGTTTCTCCTCTCCTTCTCTGTGGCGACATCCTCCTCCACATTTGAGTTTCTTTTAAAATCAAAAATAACTGGCACAAGGTCCTGTTTTTGTGGCGCGAAGCCGCAGTAACGAGGGTCGGAGCGGTGCTTCTCTTTGAAGCGGTCCGAACCAGAGTTCTGACAGGAATTCCCACCTTGGGTGCTCATGGATCCAAATCCGATGAAGGTTTTTATCTTTAGGGAAGCCCAAAAAATGAAACTCCAGTGGTATTTTCTGACCGGCTCGAACAATTAATTCCAACAAACTGAACTATATTGTACCGTATTCATCCACTCACTGATGAACGGCTGAATGCTGTGAACCTCAGCTCAGCGGACGTCACACATCTTGGGGGGGGGTCACGGAAAAAGCCGAAAACACCTGAGTAAAATTTTATGAAAAGCATTTTTTTATGCTTTCCTTTCAACTGATGTTGGCTTCAACAGACTTCAAAGTAGGAAGTTTGTCAAATTTATTTCACTACTTTGGAGTTTTAATCCAGCTAATTTGAAAGCTGTGCTTCAGAGACGTGTCAATTAAACTGGGAAAGTTTATTTTTGTTTGTTTAGTTCCTCAACCACCCCTCCCCCCTCATCCAACCCCAACTTTAAAGTGATAGTTCACATCTTTTAAAGTGGGGTTCAGTGGAAATAAGACAAAATTGGATGTTTTTCTGTTGAAGACAGAAATGTCGCAGATCAGAGGCACATCTCTTCTAACTTCCAGTCCACCAGACTCAGTCCACATTTGTCAGCATTGTTTTGGCGCTCGCCAACAATCAGGAATCGACCATCGATGTGATCTCCCTCCAACTCTCCTTCACGCCCGTCTGCCTCCATTAGGACCCTGCTTCCCTGATGGGACTGTGTGGAAATGTGGAGAGCTGGTGGTGAAAGTGGCCAACCGGGTTCATCACCTTGCTGGAGGCCACAAATGGAACTGGTGGGGGGTGGAGGTTATTCCCCCAGTGCGCCCATAATCGGCCATCTTGGTCCCAGACTTCCTGATCAGAAGCTTCAATACGAACCAACCGATGAGTAGTTTGGCTTCAGGGGTGTCCAGTCCTGGTCCTGGTCCTGGAGGGCCACCATCCTGCAGGTTTTAGGTGTTTCTCTGCTTTGATCTGAGTGATTAACAGGCTTCTGTGGAACCTAAAGAGAAACATCTAAAATCTGCAGGACGGTGGACCTCCAGGACCAGGACTCAGCACCGCTGCCTTAGATATCGACGATACGTTGATGCAAAAGAAGCTTCGTTGTCGGCAGAGAACATCTGGACGCGTTAATTCAGCCGCAGCCCAGCGTTACAACATGACCTGAACCAAGAACAGTTTGCTGTTTGAACTGGAGACGAAGAGCAAAGAGATTTCCTGAGTTTCTGAAGATGAGCCAACAGCATTGTTGGAAAATAATCTGGAACACATTTAATGCTCCATTTGTGGTTTTTATCCCATGGGCTGTTTTACAGTCGGGTGAACAGGTAAAGGCTTCATCACCCCTGTTTGACATATAGGTTCACAAATTAAAACCATAATGGAGGCTTTTTTAGAAATCCTGTCCGTTTTATTTGATATTAAAGACAATATTTGTTTCCATTCACCCATGGACATGAATTATTGTTCTTTTAATAATTTATTTAAACAGACAACAGTGTTTAAAAGCAAGAATTACACTGCAAAATGTTTGCTTTGTTGTAAATTCATCTTATGAAGCTTTGGTTTGACAAAATATCAGTGATGTTTACTAAAAAAATATGAATTATTGAAACGTCTGTCCCAACTGAATCAAAACAAATGTTTAGTGAATTTTGGAGCAAATTAGATCAACGTTGCACCAAAACAAAAGACCACATTAGTAATGTCCAAAATGATTTAAGCTGAAAGTCACCGAGGCTCAGCCTGCCATGAACTAAAACTGCTGGAACACCAGTGTCCCCGTCCACCAGTGAAGACATCATCATGGACTGAGAGGACCAAGAAAGAAGCTCAGAAACCTTCAGGCTGGACTGAAATCTGCAGCTGTCCACAGGGACGAAACTAATGTCTTCTGGAGAAATGTTCGACGGTCAGATGAGACAAAGATTGACCCGTTTGGACACAAAGACAAGAAGGACGTTTGGAGTCGTCGAGGTGAGGCCGTCAGACATGAGGACTCTGAACCAGCTGTCAAGCATGGTGGAGGGAGCATCATTGCACAGAACTGAAGGACTACCATGGAGTTCTTCCACTTCACGTCAAACCAGGTTGAAATCTGGACACAGTTGGGTCCAACGGGACAACGATCCCAAACATCAGAGCTGGTTTCTGATTGGATGAATCAGTCGGGTTTAATGAATTTAAATGAACTCTCCGCCCAGAAGAAGAGTCAAGAGGTTGATGGAGACAAAACGCCTGAAGTCCAGGAGCAACTAAGAGAAATTTAGTCAAATATTACTCGGAGTTAATAGATAAATTTGATGCCGTGTGGATTAAAGGAAACGGTGTAGAAACTAAAACCAAGATGGAGGCCTTTCATTAGAGCCAGGAGCCTCTGAGCCGAATGAAAACAATCAACAATGAGGCAAAACCCGTTCTTTATTGTCTGCGTTGCCCCTAATCCTGGCTGCTTTTCCCTGGCAGCTCCCTGAAACGTCCTGCCGTCCAACCCTAATGACGCCAGATTAAGCTCCGGGACAACTGTCCATCTGACATGAGGGCTGGATTTGAGCTGGATTGGAAAAATCTGGATGGCGGTTTTGTAATTCTGCACACACACACACACACACTGAGAGCAGCAGATTAGGAACATAAATGTCACAGTACGGAAAGATTTTCCAGAAGAAAACCAAACTCTCATCCAGCGTGGCGTCATTTCTCTCAGCTGAGGTGTTTTGGCGCCGATCGTCGCCATCGGTGACATGAATTTGTGGATTTCGGGGGCGTCCGACCCTCCCTCAGCACCCTGAACGCCCCCCGAGGCCACAGCTCCGATTCAGACGTGCCCCCACAATGCCCATGTGCCTGACTGGGCACGTCCTCCTTTCGCTGCAGATGAGGCGATAAAGGGGGGGCCAAAGAGGGTCACCCAACACTCCCCCCCCCCC
>NC_051452.1:6538470-6539230 GCF_001649575.2 Kryptolebias marmoratus | reverse complement strand
CCCCCCCCCCCTTCCCTCCCTCCATCGTCTTTCAGCTTATTTACAAATAACCCCGAACATCAGCGACATAAACGGCGCTCCGTCACGTGTCTGCTCGGTCGCTCACGTGACGCCGCGGCGCGGACCAATAAGCTGGCGGCGCCCCCCACCCGCCCGCCGAACGGAGCGAAAGCAAGAATCATTTGCGATTTTTAATCTTCCGACGGCGAAAGTGGTCGTCCGCTCCTGCACGACACAAAAGGTAAACTTACGTTATTTTTATTTAACTAAATCCCAATATTTTTGTTTTATTAGAAACAATCCACTCGATTCAAGATTTTGGGACTTTTATTGGCTTTAAACTGCAGAAAAGTTAATTTTATTAATAATTAATCAGTCTGGTTTCTGGTAACGATCCAACTTAACTTGATTCATTTGTAGAATTGTAGGAAGTTCTCCTCAGAACGATGAAGAAGATTTAATTTTCCAGTCAGTCGATTTTGCTCCAAGGATTTTCTCGATGGTCATTGTCTTTATTTCAAGCATGATCGATCTCATTGTGTCGGACAGTAGATAAATAAAGCCACACAACGGTCGCTGGAGATGAGAAACGATCATTATCCCAATTATTACGCTGAGATCCGCGCCGCCGCCGGCTGCCGAAAGTGCCGTCGGATTCGCTGCTTGGTTGAGACCCGGATTGTTTGGAGTTCAGATTAAAAGTCTCAGAAATACTCTGAGGTGATGGGGATAAAAAAAAAAACGGGTCTCGAGTCGTCGT
>NC_051452.1:6532611-6538120 GCF_001649575.2 Kryptolebias marmoratus | reverse complement strand
ACATACAACAAAAGCCAGACGAGGCAGGAGCTGCTCATATTCAGGAATCAAACTCCTTCCGTCGCCTCCAAACTTTGGCTCTTTTGAAGTGAGAAGCTCCTTTCGTGTCAAACATGGAGGTCACCCTCCGCGGCCCCCCATGCCCCGCCCCCTCCCCGCTGCCCTACATGCACACTAATTTCCCTTTTGTTCGCCTCTAATTGGAGCACAAACATCCCCAACACGTCGCCTGATGTGCAGGACGGTTTTAACAAACATTTCTTCTCCAGAAATGGTTGAAAGATCCTGTAAATCCCCCCAAAAAGACTAAATAACCCGTCTTTGAGTCAACCTCAACCTGCTTTTGTTAGATTTGAACTCCTTTTTCCAAATAAAACCAGCTGTTTTCTCGAGCAGCCGGGCCTAAAAACGTCTTATTTTCATTTTCTGGGTGGTTGTTTCAGGTTTGTCAGGTTCAGGACGGCAGAGGGAATGCCTATCACCCGCTGACTGTCAGGGGTTTGAACTAAGATCCTCTCTCCATGTTGAACAGAAACAAGGATCTGTTGGGGATCAGTCTCAGCTACTACCACACCGAGCTCAGTACCGGACCAACTCACGGCTCGTTTTTTGGTTTTTACGGTCATGGCTGTGGCTGCCATCTTGAGTTGAGTTGGCTCCAGTTGTTAAACTCAGTTTTATTGAAATCCAGCCAGTGGTTCAAGAGATATTTTGCTAACAGACACGGACGGAGACACTCGGCCACCGTTCATGAATCACGGTGGAGGACGATAAAAATGGAAAACCCTAAAAATCCAACATTTAAAGGGAAACAAAACCGGCAGCTCTGCGTTCAGACGGATCACAACAACGCCCTGTAGCTGTAGGTGTGAGGACAGAATGGAAGACAGGGTGGAGGACATAGGAGGACGGGGCAGAGGACAGAGGAGGATGAGGTGGAGGACAGAGAGGAGAACAGAATGGAAGATGGGGCAGAGGACAGAAAGAAGAACTGGGTGTAGGACAGAAGTGAGGACGGGGCAGAGGACAGAGTGGAGGACAGAAGGACGGGGTGGAGGATGGGGCAGAGGACAGAAAGGAGGACAGAGTGGAGGAAAGAAAGGAGGACAGAGTGGAGGACTGAGAGGAGGACATGGAGGACTGAGTAGGAAGATGGGGTGGAGGACAGAGTTGAGTACGGGGCAGAGGACAGAGGAGGACATGAAGGACTGAGGAGGATGGGGTAGAGGACAGAAGAGGACCGGGTGGAGGACAGGGAGGACTGAGGAGGAGGATGGGGTAGAGGACAGAGGAGGACAGGGTGGAGGACCGAGGACAGAGACTTCCACCTGGTTTAACCCAGCAGACGTCTCGTTCTCTTGGTCTGATTCGTTTTTTTCTCAGAAACCAATAAAAGTTTAATTTTTGTCGAGTTCTGTTTCTGCTGCTTTAACCTTTTATTTTGAAAGTTTCTAACTTTTATTTTCATAATTATTTCACCACTGAGACATCTGATTCTTCTGCTCCTTTAGCTTTTAGCTACTGTGTTGCTAATTTTAGCTTTTATCTATGATTTTGCTACGGTTAGCTTAAAACTCATTTATAAAAAAAACCTTAGCTTTCAGTTAATAGTTTGCTAATTTAAGCTTTTAGCTACAATTTTGTTCATTTTTGCTTTTCGCCAAGTTTTTTATTTTTTTCTTATTTTAGCTTTAGCTTCTAGTGAGTTTTACTGCTTTTAGATTTTAGCAGCCGAAGGACAAGCCCTGAAGAGATTTCATCCTTTTCCAGGGTTGAAATCCAGAACAGCAACAGCTTCTGAACCCTGTTAGCGAAATATCTCATGGAGCAGTGAGCCGGTTTTAATTAAATGCAGCCGCAACTTTTGGAGGGAACCTGATTCAAAATGGCGGCCAGCTATGAAACCATGGCGAACCCAAAAATGGCTAAAACTCTGTCAATTTTGGCCATATTGAGCTCAAACCTGGTGTGGTGGTAGCTGAGAGTCGTACTCTGAGTGCTAACAGATCACATGAAGTCCAGCACGCAGGGCGGCCATGTTGGAACTGGTTTTAATTGAATGACGAGGCTCTCCTTTCTGGTCCTGACGGGATGAAGGCCGATCTTCATCATCGCCTCTCTGAGCCTAAAGTTTCACAGAAATCCAGACCTCGATGGACGAGCGTCTAAATGTCCTCAGAACCGAGAGGAGGGGGAACCCAGACCCAAGTTCTTCCCCGTGACCGAGGCGGGAGGCGAAGGCAGTGGAGGGGGAGCCATTTTGTGCACAGCGTTGTGCAGCCGAGCGTAAAGCGTGATTAATTCAATAGCCGCCGTGGAGGAGGAGGCTAGCAGCGCCGCAGCGTGACCCACTTTCTCCGTCAGATGTCAGGAAACATTCCCTGCCCACCCCTCCCCGCGTTCCCGCTTTCCCAACTTCCTGCCTGAGCCGAGCAGAACCACGGCGGGACTTCCTGTCCTCGGGTTTATTTTAGGGAAACGAGAACAAAAGGAACGAAGCGACGCAGCGTTGTTCGGCCCTGGGCTCTGATGATTCAGACTCTTGACCTCGTTTTATCAGGAAACTGAGAGCGCAGCTCCGGACCCGCTTCAGCTTCCAGGTCCGGCAGAACCCCAACTCCAGAACTGACCTTAGGATGCTCAGGAAGGGAAAATCTGCACATCTGAAGCTGTTTCAGTCTCCATCTTAGGTTTCCCCCTCCTCCCCGCCTGTCCCCGGCGACGGACCCGCACCTCCTGGCTCTGGTCTTAAACCCGGATTAAGGCTTTTTACGTAATCTGGTCTCCTTTGGGAGATTGGAGGGACAGCTGGCAGCAGAATCCCTCATCTCCCAAACCTCCGCTGGCCTCCAAACCAGCAGCATCCAGCGGAGATTACAGAACCGCCCCGGGTCCAATTTACGGCCAGAACCGGGCCAAATGTTTTACACTCGACACACGTTGGGACTGCAGGTCACCTGGAGCCGAAACCAGCGGCTAAATCCCCGAAACTCATCTGAAACGGTCCTTTGTCTCTTATTTCAAACTGAATTCAATTAAAACGTCCTGAAATGACAGAAATATTAAAAGGTCAGAGTTAAAAATGTTTATTTTATTCTTCATCAGGTTGAAGTTTCTGTCTAAAGCTCCCAGAAACCCAGAAAACAGTAAATCTGCTCGTTTTCCTCTGAGTACGGAAGCCTAAAAAGAACAAACTGATATGATTTTAAACTTTAAAGATAAAAAATCTCGTCTGCATTCAACACTTCATGTTTCTTTAAATTATAATCTGATCTCAGGACATCATTCTTGGTTTTTTGGTTTATTTGAATTATAAATTATTTTTATTTTTTATTTAAATTCTCCTTTTTTTTTAACTCAACGCTGCTTTTCTCGAATTGTTTTTTGTTGAGATGTCGTTATTTAAGATTATTTGATTGTTTTGATTATTTGATTATTTTATTGTGCAAAAAAAACTTGTTTCCTTAAAATGATTTCTCTCTTATCTTAATTTAACGAGGCTCATTTTCTTGAAAACCTCTCCTTTTTTAGAGATAATGAGAAAACGTTGACAAAAACTTTATTTACTGAAGTTTAAATCTTGTTCATAAGAAGATTCTTTATCTCATCTTAATTTAAAATGTTTATTTTATCAACAAGTTTATCTCATTTTTTTGAGATAACGTCGCTTTTTTTTAACACTATTTAACGTAACAATGACTTCTAAAACAACTTATTTGTTTTGTTTCGATAAGATAGCAACACTTTTTAAAAATAACTTATTTTATTAAGATAGTTTGTTTTATCTTAAATAAAAAAAACAATCGTTTTGATAAAATGGCGCTCATTCTATAAAAGAAAGTTACTCGTTTATCTCATCTTGAAATGAGAATCCTGTGATCCTGACAGAAATCTGTTTTTTTGTTTAAAACTACATTAAAGAAAAAGTCTGTTTATTTATTTAGACAAAATGTAGCTCGAGTTATTAATCCTATAATCCTGAGAAAACAGTTAGTTTCCTCAAAATGCATTAATTTTAATGTAGAAAAGCTCATTTTTAACGTCTCAATCATCTCAGAAAGTTGCTTTTTATCATCTTATGTCAAGAAAAACAGATTCTCAGCCTTTAAGCCCAACTGAAGCTTTTAAATATTAAAATAAAATATTTAAGGAGGAAATACTGAACATGTTAAACCGTTGTCTGACTCGTCAGACGTCTCATTAAGCTGAAACAAGTCCGGCCGCAGGTCCAAACCCAGCTCCGTGGACACATTCAGGGTCGGCCTGCGGTCTGCGGCGCCCCCTGGTGCCGGTTCTGGTTCCTGCGGGTTCGGTCTGTCAGGAAGACTCCGAGGCCCGATGGGCTGAAACCAGAACCAGAACCAGACAGACGGCGCTCCTGAATAAACGCTCGTTGACCCATTACTGCGTCAGCTTTTATTTCTTTTATTCACCAATCAGGTCTGTCCTCGTTTCAATTTAAATTTATCTTTGATCAGATTAAAGAACGAGAACAAAGAAGGACGAGAACTGACGTTTCTCCTGAATTTTCTTAAAAAAAAAGACAAAATCATCAATAAATGGAAATTCAAAGCGTTATGAACACGATGTAAAGCAGCATGGGGCATTTCTCAGGGGAAACTCGACTTTTTAACTGAAAAAAAACCTAAAAGGAATCCAGTTTCTGCTCCTTTAAACAGACTTTGTGCTCAGATTGTGCGCCGGGGCTCAGTCTCAGCTACTACCACACCGAACCTGAGCTCCACGTCTGTGAAACGTCTGCGCTCTGAAGGTCAGTTGGCTGTGGTGGCCATCTTGAATCAGCTTAATTCTAAAAGTTAACCAAAACAAGCAAAAACCAACAAATCCTGTCAAGATCAGATTTAACAGAAGTGAACCAGGACGTATCGGGGCCCCCGGGGGCCCCTGGAGGTCCAGGTCAAGCCCCCAGCATCGTCAGGTGTTTTTGTCCCTTCCCTCCCCGACAGGTGACCGGTTGGCCGAGCCCGCCATCTCCTCCTCTCTGACCACGCCCCTTCCTTCCAGCCCCGACATGGAGCCCATGAAGGTCCAATCAGAGGGCGGCCTGAACGTGACGCTCACCATCAGGCTGCTGATGCACGGAAAGGTGCGAGCGGCCGCCGCTTCCGCTCATTTCTGTTGTCGTACAAACGAGTCCGCTCGGACCTGAACCTGTGTTTGTGTTCCCGCAGGAGGTGGGAAGCATCATCGGAAAGGTATTCACCACGAACACGGACACGCTCAGGTAGAACCCGCCCCCCAGGAGAACCCGAAACGCCTCAAACGTCTGTTTGTTTCTGTTCCCAGAAAGGAGAGACGGTGAAGAAGATGCGTGAAGACGTAAGAACCTTCCTCCGGTCGGGTCTGAGCGCTGAGTCAGCGTTCGGAGCGCCGAGTCAGCGTTCAGAGCACTGATGAGTTAGCATTCGGAGCGCTGAGTCAGCGTTCAGAGCACTGATGAGTCAGCGTTCAGAGCACTGATGAGTCAGCGTTCAGAGCACTGATGAGT
>NC_051452.1:6510599-6532022 GCF_001649575.2 Kryptolebias marmoratus | reverse complement strand
TTTTTTTTTTTTTTTTTTTACTTTTGGACAACATATTTTACTTTATTTTTGAAATATTTTCCCTGTAGAAATGCATGGAGAGATCTTCAGTTTTTACAAAATAATAATTCTGTAAATTCTGCTTTAGCTAAATGGCTGTTTTTGCTTTTTTGCTACGTTTAGCTTTTAGCCTTTTGCTACTTGTAGCTTTTAACTAGCCTTTTGTTACCTTTACCTTCCAGCTAGCCTTTTCCTTTTAGCTAGTATTTTGATATTTTTAACACCTTTTACTACTTATAGCTTCTAGACCATCTGTTACTACTTTTAGCTACCTTTACCTTCTAGCCTTTTGCTGCTTTTAGCTTTTAGCTAGCATTTTGATATTTTTAGGCCCTTTTGCTACTTTTACCTTTCAGTTAGCATTTAGCTTTTAGCTCTTGTTCTGCCTCTTTAAGCTTCAGCTCCTTCAGCAGTCTTTTAGCGCTGCGTTTCAGCAGAAGCAGCCGTTCGGCTCGTTAATCGCTCGTGTCTTCGGCAGAGTGGCGCTCGCATCAACATCTCGGAGGGGAACTGCCCCGAGCGGATCGTCACCATCACCGGACCGACGGACGCCATCTTTAAGGCCTTCGCCATGATCGCCTATAAGTTCGAGGAGGTGAAACACGAGGAACCTGACAGCTGTTCAGCTGATATCACCCGCCGCCAAGGCAGAGAATGACGGTCTTAACTGTCTGTTAGCAAAATATCTCAGAGGACAGACAGGGCAGACTCCAACAGTTGATGCCTCAGCTTGAGAATGACTCTCAGCTAATACCACACCAAAATTTAGATATCTTCGATTAACTTGAAAGAAAAATTTAAAGTATAAATGAAAACAGATCATCATCTATAGAAAAACCGATTAAAGATGTAAAAAATGTGGTGGATTCCTGCTCGGTCCTTTTCTCCCACCGGCCCGTTTCCATTCGGACCGGGTTCTGTAGGACAGGAATGTGCTGATCCAACCTTGCAGCACCCTCTGAAACGGGGCCAGAACGCTGCTTGGACTTGACCGTCGGATCGGTCAGACCGAGACGAGTTTCTGCACAACAAGCTGCCAGATGTTTGAAAAACAACCATCTGAACAAGTTGTACAAAAGTTCAAATGTAAAAGAATCACAGGTGAACCGAAACTAAATCCACAGTTTTAAATAAAAGTAACTCGCACAAAAATCAACAAAAACTACAAGAAACTCAGGATGTTTTACAGAAACATTTTAAAACCTTGGTATATGTTGGAGTCATCTCATATATGGAGCTAAACCTTAATGTGGTAGTAGCTGAGAGTAATCCCAAACAGATATGCTAAGGGATAACAAATCATGCAAGATCTTATCTTATTTTTTGAGTCCACTTTGGAAACATGAGTATCGTTAACATAAAAGAAAAAACTTAATATAGATAATGAAAAGCAGGGGGCCAAGACTACTTCCTTGTGGTACACCAAGCACAAAAATAGCTATAACTCAGTCAAATTTACAGATATTGAGCTGAAAGTAAAGGAAGCTAAGCGTCATCCACAACACACTCTCTAAGCACCAACAGATCTCGTGATACAGGATGAAATTATTTTCAAAATTTGACTTAAACACCTTTATTTGATTTGTGTTCCTTTAAATAAAGCTAGGCCTTGATTTATTTTATCATTCTTTAACAATATCAGAGTTCGGCAGGGGAAACCATCCTTGCGTAAAAAGATTAAAATTTGACTCAGGAAGTCCACCTTCTTCCAGTCCAGGACATAATTAAAACGATTGGGTTCTACCATGATTCAGATTTACCCTCAAAACCACCCAACAGATTCCACCGTGTGGTGGTGTACGCGACAAAAACAAAACGTTAAACTTGTGAGTGAAAAAGCAGAGGATCTCGGAGGTTAATCCCCCCTCCCCTACTTCCTGTTTAGGATATAATCAACTCCATGAGCAACAGTCCGGCCACCAGTAAACCGCCGGTAACCCTGAGGCTTGTCGTCCCTGCCAGCCAGTGTGGCTCCCTGATCGGCAAAGGAGGCTCCAAAATCAAAGAAATGAGAGAGGTGAGGGCGTTTTATCCGACTATAATACCTAACTGCATGATATAATCATAAGATTCTCCTGATTACATATTTACGGCTCGTCTGATTCCACCCTTCGCCTCCTGGATAATCCAGCAGAGCTCTTTTCATTTCCACATAATTAGTTTTGACTCCATGTTTAAGAGAAAGGTTGGGGTCAGTAAAGGTTGTGGTTTTCATGTTTACCTTCAGTCCACGGGAGCCCAGGTCCAGGTGGCGGGCGACATGCTGCCCAACTCCACCGAGAGGGCGGTGACCATCTCCGGGGCGCCGGAAGCCATCATCCAGTGTGTCAAACAGATATGTGTGGTGATGCTGGAGGTACAGTGGGGGGTGGGGGGGGAACATGGGAAATCAAGTTATTTACTCAGAAAGACACAGTATGGAGACACGGGAGACTCAGATTCCAAGCTTGTTTTGTGGCGTTTTAAACTAGAAACGCTAAAAACCTTCGTGCTGGCGTCATATTATGAACAATTAATATCTTACCTGCTGTAGGTAGCTCTTTGAACAACCTCAGTTTGAAGAAATAGGAGTTCAATTTTGACCACAATTAGCTGACAACGAGTCTGAACGAAACCCAGACTGAAGTAAGCTGCCAAATGTCCCAAATGTTAAAAATCTACTTTTGTTGCCGTTAGTCTAGTCGTTGCTGCACAGGGCCGTTTGTCCCAGCCGAGCTCCCGTAGCTTTAACTTCTTACAGTAAAGTTTTGTGTTTCCACATCTTTTTCATTTTTTTACTCACTGAACCCTGAAAAATATATCTTTAAATAGTAGAAGTTAGCATACACAATGCTAACTGCGTTAGCTTTTCTACGGCGTTTTCAATGTTTATAGCATCTATGCTAATCGTTGGTTAGCAGCCTTTTAGTATGATAGGGTTTTTGGCACGTTATTGTGCACTCTTCATTCAGCATGAAACCAGAAGCCCAAATAGCAGCAGCAGTATCTGGCTATATCACTTCCTGCTTTTTTAAAAGCAGCGTTTGCACAAACTGCTGCAAAATGTTTGAGACTGGAGTTGTTTTAGTCCGGTTTCAGTCCCCACTCAGACTAGCCATTAGCTTGTCTTCTAACCGAGGCCGTTCAAAGATCTACCTACAACAGGTAAGATGTTATTTGTTCATGATCTTTGCACAAAAGCTCACTTTAAATGATCTGAACTATTTGTATAAGCTGAAAAATCTGCAGATTTCCCAAAATCTGGACGTTAACTAGTGTTAGCAAGATTTGACTTTGAATAAAAAGGCAAGGTGTTTATTTTACCAAACTTCAGCTCTAAAAATAAAAACAGCACGTTTGTTTTTCCTAAGGTTAAACTACTTTGAGTGCCTTTATTTAAAGTAAATTTGACAAATATGCTAATGTTTTCATTAGCAGAGTTTGTTATTATTAGTCCTGATATTAAAAACATGTTGGATTAATGTTGTTAACTTTTGGTGTCTTTGATCAAACTTTGTTTTATTAAATCATCTAATTTAGTAAGAAAACCTCCCTTTTCTCATTTACTCAATGGCATCATTATGTATCACAAATTTAAAATTCCCGCCAAATGTGCAGCTGACCAATCAGAGTGAGCCGAGCGTCAGGAGGAGGATCTTAAAGGGACAGGAGCCCAAACTCTTTTGGACTAAAAGAGCAAATTAGTACTGAAGAAGTACTCATCAGTATTTATTTTAATATCATATGAATCAGTAGATTAAGTTATATTTGGCTAAGTTAAGCTCTGTCTTTGATAAAACGACACTTCTTGATAACATTGTCAGATTGCTGTGTTGGATAAGAAGGCCACACTCTGCTGGTGTCTCTTTTTTATTTTTATTTGTTTTGCACCATTAATTTTAACTATCTGCACAGCCAGTTCTCCACGGGGCCTTCATGATGGCACCGGCCATGGATGCTAGGACATTTGTCACATGACTGTAAGTTTCCAGAGTTTGGACTGACAGATAATTAAATACAGTGTGTTGAGTCATCATTATCCAGTTGAAAGTGGTGTTCCAGGTAAATCCACCGAACCACAATCTGAGCGTTTTATGTCGGCATGAACGCACAGTGAAGAGCACTTCTGTGTCACAGATCGTCTTCCCCAAGGCACCGTCCCTTCTGGTCTCACTTTATGCAACCTGTCTCTCTTTCTTTCTGCTCTAACACTCTCTCCACATCTCACCCCCTCTTTCTCCCCCCCACTCTCTCCTCCTTTGCTCTCCTCAGTCCCCACCGAAAGGTGCCACCATCCCCTACCGCCCAAAGCCTGCCTCCACCCCTGTCATTTTTTCAGGTGGCCAGGTAAGAGCAGACCCACTGGGGGCGTCCACAGCCAACCTCAGCCTCTTACTGCAGCACCAGCCACTGCCTGTTAGTGTCGCACCAGGTTTTACTCACTCTTTCCCCCCCTTTTCCTCACTCCCTCTTCCCCGTCGAGCATGAAACCATCACTGCTGTTTACGGTCATCCATCACCCGGAGCCACTCGGACCAGAACTGAGACGGACGTCACAAACAGAGTCCGATTTAGACCCGCGGCAACACCTGTTGTTCTGAGTCAGAGGATTCTGAAGGGTCAAAATTAAACTGAATTCAGCTCATTTAAAACCTACTTTTGAAAGGTTTTCATTGATAAAATGTTTTTATTACATAACGAAGCAAACTTGCTACTTTAATATATGGAAAACTTTGGTTAAATGTCTCTTAGCTGCTCCTGGACCTCAGGATTTTTGTCTCCAACGAGCTTCAGGCTGATATCTGGACCGACAGAGTTCAATTAAACTGGTTGGTTTCCAAAGGTTGGCAAATTTTCCACCAGGTTAAGGTCTGGGCTGTTCCAGAAGCTTCATGTTTGCTTATTTATCCAATCAGAAACCAGCTCTGATGACTTATCCAATCAGAGACCAGCTCTGATATTTGGGGTCATTGTCCAGTTGGACCCAACTGTGTCCAACTTTCAACCATCCAGCTGCTGATTTCAGGTGAAGCGAGGAATCTGGAGGTAGTCCTTTGTTATTCCATCCACTTTGAGCCACAGCATGATACTGCCACCACCATGTTTGACAGCTGGTTCTTAGCTCTGACTCCTCCAAACGTACTTCTTGTCATTTTGGCCCTAAAACTTAAATAAACGGTACTCTAATGGAGTTCCAGGATAGAAATATATAAAAACCAACCATTTCTTCCTCTTAAACAGTGGTGCTCAGTCCTGGTCCTGGAGGTCCACCATCCTGCAGGTTTTAGAAGTTTCTCAAATCTTCAGTAGGTCTTCATGTCTGCAGCAGCCTGTTAATCACTCAGTCATTCAGATCAGATGTGATGAAGCAGAGAAACATCTAAAACCAGCAGGATGGTGGCCCTCCGGGACTAGAAATGGACACCACTGTTCTTAAATGTCCCTAAAATATGTAAGAAAATGATAGAACAGAATCACAATTAAACCCTGAGGAGAAGCTGGAACTACAGTTGGTTCACGGATCAGTTAATGATGAATACTCTAAATACTCTAAGATGACGTAACTACAGCAAGAAACGAGTCGTCCCATTTTTCTTTCAGTGAACCTGTGGTTCGTGTCACGGCTGAAATTGAGTCAAATTTAGCTCAGTTCTGACCACGGTGGCCCCCAGACTGCCCACACATCCAGGATTTGTCACCTCCGCCCTCTCAGGGTTGCTCCTCTGGTCTTATCCACTCCCCCAGTGTCCCCCCCCGATGTCCTCGTCCCTTATTGATTTAGTTCAACTGGATCTGATTGATGAATAGAACCTGATAGGAGTCTGCAGTGCATGACTTTCATGTATTATGGCTACAAACATATATAAGAGTAAAAATCTAAATGAGTTTTAGTCGTGCTTGAGCCGTATAAGTTAATCATTTTTGTTGTTTGAGTTTGTCCGGTCGGGTGATACGGTTTTCTCCTCATGTCTACAGGCTTACACCATTCAGGGACAGTACGCCATCCCTCATCCAGACGTGAGTAACTCCACCAGGCAGCCACCACTCCACCCTCCATCTATCGCCCTCGCTGCACCCAAAGTTTCTTTCTTTCCTCCCTTATTAATATTAATACAGCTTTTTAATGTGCGTTTCCTCTGTCTTCTAACTTTAGCGCTTCCTGCGTACTTTATGGCGTTAAAACTCGTGGGGCTTGGCCTGAACAAATCAATCATTCAGCTGTTAAAAACAAAACAAAAAAAAAACAGGTGGAAGCAGAAAATGAGCGACTTAAAGTAGGAACCATTTCAGGATGTTTAAAACTGCATCACCCGCTGCCTTTCATGCCAAAGTTTTCTTGATTTAAAAAAAATGATTCTTTTGGAAGAAACGATTCAGATGCAAAAACACTCAAATCTCCTCCATCGTTTATTTAGTCGACTATAGAGTGAACATTTCAGACACAACCGAGGTAATAGTTACTGACAGGGGCAGGGGCTTAAAGAGCCAACGGCCCAACAGCTCCACCCATAGCAACAGTAACTAAGAAGGGCTGGGATTATCAACCAACCAAACTACAATGCTCCACCCACAGCAACAACTCAGAGGGGCGGGGCTTGTAGAACCAACAGCACTATAACACTCGAGGCATAGCAACAGTTACTAAAAGGGGCGGGGCTTATCAAACCAACAGCACTACAACCTTCCATGCATAGCAACAACAGCTAAGAGGGGCGGGGCTTATAGGACCAACAGCACTACAACGCTCAAGGCATAGCAATGGTAACTAAGAGGGGCGGGGCTTTTAGAACCAACAGCACTACAACATTTCGCGCATAGCAACAGGAACTAGGAGGGGCGGTGCTTATTGAACCATCCAAACTACAATGCTCCACCCATAGCAACAGTAACTATGAGGGGTGGGGCTTGTAGAACCAACAGCCCTCCTCCGATCAGGCCAAGTCTTTTTTGGAGCTTCTTCTCTCAAACTTTTTTTCTTTTTTTTTTTAAACTTTGATTTCTGTCCTTCACCTGTCTGTGTTCTTACTTCTCCTCAGATCCTTTAATTTTTTTTTTTTTTAGCATTTCCGACAGACCTCTTTTTTTTACATGTATATGTGTCTGTCTACTTGTGTGTCTGTGTGCGAGTGCGTGCGTGCCAGAGTGCGTTTTCAACGATGACCTCATAGCTCTGCTGTCCTCCTCCTCCCCCCCTCAGCAGTTGAGCAAGCTCCACCAGTTGGCTATGCAGCAAACCCCTTTTACCCCCCTCGGACAGACCACCCCTGCCTTCCCCGGTACGTACCCACCTACACAATGACCCTCTTCACCAAAGATCCTTCTCTCGTTTTTACCTGTAGAGAAAAATACTTTCTCTTCCTCCTTCTCTCTCTCTCTTCCTGTCACTGTCCTTTCTCTCTCTCTCTTCTTCTTGTCGTTCTTTTCCTAATGGTCTCTGTGGTGCACTGCGATTGACATGGCCTGCTGGTGGTCTGCTCTTGTTTATGTTGAGGTTTCTTCAGTGTCTGGTTTTCCCTTAGGATCTTGTTGTAAACGACACAGATTACTACAGAGTGTTTTGTTAATAATACACTCAACTGCTCTTCAGTGATGTATGTAGGCTTAGTTTAAGGCTGACCCAGTCCAAGTGATGCTAATATTCAGTAAACAGAATTCATGAATCGTTCCCTCAACATGCCAAACTATTCTCTGTCCTTTTGCCTCCCTCCCGTCTTTGTCTGCTTCCTGTGTTCAGCAGCAGGTCTGGATGCCAGTAACCAGGCCAGTACTCATGAACTCACCATTCCCAATGATGTGAGTACATCTGAATCTGCTAAATGAGCACCAGTGCATTCTCGTTTGTCGATACAAAAACCAGTACCTTAAAACTACAACACTGCTCTTCAAAGTCCAGACACATTGTGTCAAACCTCAGAAATCCATAATAGTTAGTCTGGCGTTGGCACCACATTTATCAACTCCTGCCTGACTTTTAAAGGTCAGTTTTAGGTCATAAATTAAACTGAAAACAAAACATTAGTTAGGAGCTTACTATTGTTGAAGCCAAATTTCCCCAAATGTGTTTGGATCACAATGTCACAGTACACATACAAGTCTCAATCCGATACTTGAATTTGGTTTTTAAAGCACAGAACTGCAGATAACAGAGCATTACAAAGACTGAAGACACCACAGTAGCTCCAAAAGGCAACAAAAAGTATTTTCTCCACCACAGAGCAGTAAATTCAGTCACCTGTTTGGTAATCCTTTGTGCCTTCTTGCCGTCCCGTGGAAACCTTTCTATAAAGTGCGGCGTGTAGCCTTGCTAGCTTTAAAGGTTAGCTGGGGAACTCAATTCAGCCAAGTGTTTGGGTTAAAATGTCAAATTAAACTGGTTGACTGTAGCTCCATCACCACAGTCAACAAAAATACCCACATAACTAACAGTGCAAGTAGCTACTGTGGAGTGTCTTGATCAAAACCTGGTAATTGTCAGGAGAAATCCCTACCAAAACTACAAAGTTATTATCGATTAGCTGGAGTTTTCAGCAGATTAGTGCCACTACAATCTGCTTTTTAACACCAACTAAAAGGACCGACCGTGTCTCCTTTATGTGCTCTAGCCATCCTAACTCCCGACCCCATTTTATTCCCAGCTAATAGGCTGCATAATCGGACGCCAGGGAACCAAAATCAACGAGATCCGTCAGATGTCTGGGGCGCAGATCAAAATTGCTAACGCCATGGAAGGGTCATCGGAGCGCCAGATCACCATCACAGGGACCCCCGCCAACATCAGCCTGGCTCAGTATCTCATCAATGCAAGGTTAGAGCGCTCAGCCGGGGTTCAGATGGGTTCCAATGTCTTCCTTAAAGGGGATTTTTATGGGGCTAAGATGCAATCAGGAAAATGTTTCTCGACCTTCCTCAGGTTCAGAGACGTGGCGGCCATGTGGAACGACCCATCTTCTATGACCACATCCTGAGATCCCTGACTGGCTCCTCCGTTTGGCCCCTTCCAATGACCGACCTGCCGCAGACAACCCTGATGAAGGCCCTCGGACTCTGGCTCTGGCTCTCCGAAAACCCCGACCACCTCACCGCCCTGGTTCGAAGCGCATCAGGGAGGGCTTGGCGCTCGCTTGTATTTCAGAGAGCCAAACTCAACTCAAAAAAAAAAAAAAAAAAAAAAAAAAAAAAAAAATTCTGTTGATTAGATTTTTTTTTAGAGAACTGTTAAAGCATGTTGAATGTTTATTAGGGAATACTTGTGTTTCTTCTTCTTCTCTTCATCTGTTGCTTTCTCTGTGTCAGTGCTGCGTAATAGAACATTTAAAAGTATGAAAAAGTATTAGTAAAAGATTGAAGTTTTTTGTAGAGCGTAGTTATTTGCGTATTAAAACCAGCTGCTCAGTGATGCTATCGGCAGAGTGTGTGGTGGGATGTAGCCAACTGATCAAATTTTGATAAGATTTTTAAAAGTATTTGTCCTAATTTGCATATTTGTCTAATCTCTACCCATGAGTCTTTGCTGCATCACATGACCCTTTTAAGCCAATGGTATCACTCCTTGAGCCTCCTTCTCATGTTGATTTCCTCCATTTACATTATTGCTTGTATTGCATGTGTTCGGTGTCGTACTGTTGTGTATTTGAGTAATCCCGCTCCTTTCAACGGTTCGAGTATATCTTTGTGGTCCCGCTCCTCTCCGCTAATTTTTTTTTCTCAACATTTCTGGCCGTTCGCGTCTAGTCCTACTTCCTGCCCCGAGAAAAAAAAAACTAACTTTCCAACACAGCCTCCTTTTATCGGAACCAATTATTAGTACATAGATGCATGAATGGGAATTAGTGAAAATCAGTAGCTAAAACGCTGATGGAAATTTTAAATGATTGTTTGCTAACTTATTATTATTATTATGATGTATTTGTTTTCTACAAGGACTATTGTGAGTTAACATTAGTCGACTACGCGGCGCTCATGCAATAGACTATTCAACACTTTACTCTGAACTGCCTCTTCTGTTGGAGGACGAGTTGGACTTAAAGCCAGTCGTTGGGTCCAAACCTTTGGGCTTCCTTCCCTTCTTTGGGAACGCCGCTCGTTGTTTGCGTAGAGAAGGTGAAAGAAAAGTCGTTTTGCCGGTAAGGAGGCCGAAACGTTTGGACCAACCCTAATGGTATCTCTTTTTGGGGGCCAAGGAATGTTCAGGGGTTCGTTGGGGGGAACCCGCGGGGCCTGGGCGGACGTGACCACTCAGTCTCTTTTTCACGATTGTTCATCTTGTCATGTTCTTTTCATCGTCATGCGGTTGATTTGATGCTTTAGTTTTGAATGTCTTTATTGTCACGACTTCACCGTTTTGTTTGTTTTGTTTCTTTCAGACAAGTTGGATGACAATTTCTGCTTTGCTTGTTTTTTTTTTTTCGTAAAGCCAGGATGTATTTATCGATGGTGTTGTGATGCACATATTTTCTTTGCTGATTCTGAAACTTAAGCTACGTTGGTTTCGCTGTTTTGTACCTAATATGAGAGGGAGGTGTCGGGGACATTTGGTCCATTTTAAATAACTCAATAATCCACTGAAACTGAAGAAAAGCTTGGTTCGTCTTCTTTCCGAGCACCAGCTGAGCTCAGCTTAATGTTGAAACACAAACAGCTGTTGAATGTTATTGTTAACTAATCCAACACAAAACATTCTGAATTCACAAAAAGGGGCACTTTCTTCACATACAAGGTTAGCTGTAGTTCATGTAGCCAAAAGGAAACGTGTGACGGTACGGGAAACATGCCTGCTTGCATTCCCAGATAAACGTCGGCGCCTGCTGGCGCTCAAACTTGGCACAAACGTTGGAAACAGGAAGAACGGATCAGCTGACTGTTACACCAATCAGATCGTGAAAATTAAAACGGAAAGTTAAAGAGGATCGATTTGATTTTCAGCTCAACGACAAGCTCTTTTAGACAAATAACTGCAGACAAAGTGCCATGAACGACATCTTAAATCTGAGTTTTTTCTGCCAAAGCAAGCCTCTATAATCCAAATCAGGTGGGGGTAATTTCCTAAAATTACTCGTGCTGTAAATTTAAACCATTCTGCAAATCATCAGCTGTCACAGATTCTCTTTACGGAAACAAACAAGTCAAAATGCTCACAAGTCTGAGCTAGCCTTAGTTAGCCTAGCTAGTCTTGGCTAATTAGCCTAGCTAGCTCAACACTCAGCAAAACATTTTGATTGGCTTAAAAGACAAAACAGTTTATTACGACTGTATTTTAAGACTACTTGTTTAAAAAAATTGTGTTTATTGTTTATTTTATTGTGTAAACAACTGGTTGTTTAGTTAAACGTTTGATCAAGTTTTCCTAAAATATAAGTTGTGACTACAGCTGTTTGACGACTTTCTGCATTTTGAATCTGTAACTTGCCAAGCATGAAGTAAAACCTATCCTGAAAGGGATCCATTACCGCTAGCTAACACGCTAGTTAGCATTAGCGCCAAGCTAGTTAGCATTGGTGCTAACAACTGTTTCCAATCTTTCTGCTAAGCTAAGCTAGCTAGCTGCCAGCAGCGACGACTCAAGCAAAAATATTTCCAAAAAACGTTTTTTGCTTTTAAGCTGTTTGCTAACAGAAAAGTGATCATGTAAATGGACCAAATGCTGTTTTATTACACGGCCAACGACCATTCTGCAATAATTCTTACTTTTATGTATAATCTAGTAGTGCTAGCGCTAAAATAATAGCTTTGTTTCTTTTTTTCAATGTCATTGCTTGTATTTAAGTGGGAATGTTTGTCAAATTAACGAGCTGAAATTACGTTTGCAAACACCGAAGAGGGCGTTCTTTCCCCTCCAGGGTAAAATGTCTTTTATACAACAGTTTTTAGTGCACGATTTAAATGTAACGGCACACCAAACCGACTAATTAGATTTTGTAGAATAGAATGAAATTCAATGCGAAGCAGGACTATTAAGTTGTAAGTAATAACTGTGATTTCAATAACATCAATATTCATGTGTTATTTGGTGTTTGAAAACTGTATTTACATTTGTGTATATGCCTGAATACAACGTTGATCTACAATTCTGAAGCAAACTGCAACTAATGCAATAATAAGGTGCAATGTGCAATTATTTATTCACTTTTTTTTTCCTTATTAATGACAGGAGAGCTGTGTAGCATAATTATTTTTAACTACTTTCATGTGGCTGCAACGAGAAGAAAAAAAAAGTTTGTTTTTCAGCTTTTGTTTGTTTGTTTGTGTGTACTGCAGATTTGGGGGAAAAATAATGAAATTTGTATCTATTTTCGATTCATTTATTTGCTTTGTGCAGATCTATATTAGTTGTGAGTAATTACATAGGTTTTAATTTCAAAGTGTTGGTAAGTATAAACTTAAAATAAAGTTTCATTTTTTTCTTTTAGTGACTTGTCTCCATTTTTTCACTTAAAAAAACTGGAACAAGACAAACCATCATCTCCTGTCCAGACTTAGAAACTAAAACAGATAACCAACAAACTGCATCAAGGTGAGAGGGTTTAAAAGAACAGGAGGAATATACAAACACTGAATGCCAACAGGTGTGCTGATTACTAACCAAATATAAATGGTAAGAAGCTGAATAAAAGGATACGTTGTGGCAGTTAAAACCAAAAAACTAAACTGGACTTTTAATCTTTTATTCTGTAGCTGAAGACGTTTCTGTTCTCTTTCTCAGGTCAAACAGCAGAGAGGGTGGAGTTCGAGCTTTTAAAGCTGAGATGTTCTGAAAGCTGGATTCACCTGAAGATTAACTCACTCTCCTCACAACAGAGGGTCATTAGGGTCCTTGTTAGCCTCTGGTCACATGAATGCAGGTCCTGATTGGAGTAAAACTGACTGGGGATCAGGCTTAATGCTCCATTATAGGTTTTAGAAAGCTGAAATCTGAGACCTCTGTTTAATTTCTCTCTTTCAACATAGATGGCTTCCTTCACTCCCCTCTCAAACCATCTGTCTTCTCAGTTCAAAATACGAACATTTTGGTCCTCCAAAGAGTGTCCCTCAGCTTTAAAAGCTCAAACTCCACTCCCTGGTTTTTAAATTGAGATAAGAACAGAAACGTCCAGTTGTTTTTGTTCTTAATCTTTTTCTGGATTTAGCTCCCACCCCGCCAAATTTAGCTCAATATCTGTAAAAAATAACAGAGTTATAATAATATTTGTCTTTGCTAAGGGTGGCCATCTTGAATTGAAGAGTTGATCGGTCGTAAATGAACTGATTCCATTAAAATGATTCCTTTGAGAGCTTCACTGACATTCGTTCAGTGGTCCAGGAGGTATTTTGCTAACAGGACAGTCATACACACAGGTAATTACATGCTCACCTCCTTTCATGATGGCGGGCAATAATAAAACATTAAACACTCTTAGATTCTCAGATCAGTGATATGATACCTGATATCAAATAAATGCACAAACTGAGCCATAAAGTGTTTCAAAGTGTGTGATTTATGACCCACTGGCTTGCCGTACTCACACTTACATGATCATCCAACGCCATGAACAGCAGGCAATAATAATAATAATAATGTAGTATTTATGTTGAACAAAAAAGCAAAGTAAAAGCTGCTTCATGATTTCTAATGTTCTGATTATCACAGCGTTAAAGAACTGATCTTAAAACAAAGAAATCTGCCAAGAAATCCACGTTTTTTTTAAAGCTACAGTTTTGGCTAAAGCAGATCATGATTGTTTTTTGTTTTTTTTTTGGTTCAGAGTTGGATTTAGGAGTAAAAAAGGAAAGCCAAGAAGCCGTCGGCTCATTTGTGAGAGTTTTAATTGTTGTTCGTGATCCAACTCAGAGTTTTAAAGAGTGAAGTTTAGGGAAGTAAAATGTAGAGACTAGATGGTAATCACACTGACTGGTTAAAAATAAAAACAAGAAAAGAAGAAGAGATGGTTTTTAAGTATCTGCTGTCCCGTATTTAGCCCCTTTCGGTGGCGATATGCATTCAAGAAACGCAGCTTTCATTACTTACAGATAATTTAAACACATTAAACCTAGCAGGTTTATTTAGGAGACTCATAAGCAATGCTCAGGTTTTTTTTTTAAAGAAATATTTTAAAATGTCATTAATCTTGACAGTGGTGCCACCTGTTGGCCCAAACAGATATTAATGCTGTGCTCTGAAGAGAAAAATCTATTTAAACAGGTGGAAAATATCGATTAATAAACCTCTAAATCTGCAAGACTGAAGCCTGGAGACCTTCTGCAGTCCAGCAGGAAGAAAGGCTGGTGATAATAATAATAATTATTATTATTATCTCAAAACAAAACAGATTAGTAAACAGATCCTTTCTGGGGTTTAATTCTTCACAGGGAAAGAAAACTTCAGATTTTCTTTGTTTAACATTCAGGACAAGCGGCTGACGCTCAGGTAGTGATGTGTCACTAATCGAGGCCTCGGTTTCTCATTTATCCTGCAAGACAATGTCAAGAGGAGAGCAACTGCTGTGAAGGAGACAGGACCCGCTGCAGGAGGAGGAGGAGAAACGCTCAAACTTAAGGACGTTGTTCAAAGACTGAAGCGTTTAGGAGCTTCTGTTTGTTGGTTTGAAGGAATCTCAACCTGATGAAAGATGGCCGCCACAGTCATCTGACCCGAGTCGGTTCGGTGCGGCCGTAGCAGAGCCTCTCTACCAACACATGCTCTGAAAACTGACCGACTGAGGCGAGATCGGATTTCAAATCTTCGCCATAAACCACTTTGTCTGTTAGCGAAATATCTCATGAACCACTGGGTGGCTTTAAATAAATCTTTTAATGGAACTAATGCTGACTCTTGTTTGATGCCTGTCATTGGACTGGGGGATCATAATCTTACAAAACAAGACATTTAATAATTTCTTCATTCAACAAGCAGGGGCCTCAGCAGCATGTGGAAGAACCACACGCAGCCACAGCAGCCTGGCCCCTCCCCCTCACCAGCTTGGTCACACACTGCTGTGGGACGGCACATTTATTGCCAACAAGTATTGTTAATAAAAACTAAAAATTAACCAAACACAGTTTTCCTTCCTTTTTGTGCCACGTTTCCGTCTCAAGCTAATTAAGTGTTGGAGTCAACTCAATTAAAGATGGCCGCCAGAGCCAACTGACCTTCCAAAACCACCAAAAAGGCTCAGTAAATTTTACCGACACTGGGCTAAAATTTGAGGTGGTAGTAGCCAACATATACTGTGTGATTTTTTTTTACTTAAAACATTAGCAGCAACTGTTAGCGTTTACCCCGTCAGCAAAATATCTCATGAAGATCTTAATGAACCTCTCTGGACTACTCTGGTCACTGCATTCAAGATGGCCGCCACAGCTAATTGATATTAGCCATACACATAAATGGCTACAACTTTACAGATATCAAGCTAAGAGTCGGTCACAACAAACACTCTGAGCTCAACGCTGTCCGTCTGTTAGCAAAATATCTCATTTTCCAGAGGACAGATGCGGATCAACTTTTGGAGTCAAGCACAGCAAAGATGGCCGCTGCAGCTGATCAGCCTCAGCTGCAGCTGCAGCATTAATTCTGGATTTATGCTCACGCTGCACATCCGCCCAGCGACCTCTCGTCCAGCGCCGGCGTTGGCTCGGCGAAGCAGCTGGAGCGGCTCCATGATTTCACTCAGCGGGGCCGGGAGCTGCTTATAGACAACCTTCTTTATTATTCAGAAGACAAATGTCAAAGTAATGAGGGGGACGGGGTCGGGAGGAGTGGACGTCCTGGGCTCCTTCTGTCCTCCTCTGCGCGGGGCTTAAACACCGGGGTCGCAGTGATTAAACGCTTTGCGTCCTCCCTGTTGGGTGAAAGCGAACAAGCCGAGCGAGGCTCCGCGGCGGACGGGGTCAATATTCACCGAGGGGCGAAGAGACGCCACAAAGTCAACCGAGACGATGGGAAAACGGCCTCTTCGTCCAACACGATCTGCTGCTGTTAAGTAGCGGGCGTGAATCAGGGAGATCAGCTCCCTGCAGTCTGATGGAGACAGAACGGACTCATTTAGGTCTGGAGCGGCGCCAGGAGTCCGACAGGATGTTGGACAAACTTCTTGGCGCGTTTCACGCCGCTCCGACTCCGTCCAGCACCGAGTGAATCCGTCAGCCGGCCGAGGCAGAAACCCGGTGTCCAAACGTTCCCCACAGAGACCCAAACCGTCCCTGGTTCATCCAATCAGCATTTACTCTGTCCTCCAAACTCAAAGATCATCATGCTTTCTGTCAGAAGGTTCACGACATATTTCGGGAGCAAACAACGAAAACAT
Organism: Kryptolebias marmoratus; assembly: GCF_001649575.2. Taxonomy (NCBI): domain Eukaryota; kingdom Metazoa; phylum Chordata; class Actinopteri; order Cyprinodontiformes; family Rivulidae; genus Kryptolebias; species Kryptolebias marmoratus. Next base: position 6,515,724 of record NC_051452.1, on the reverse strand, counting down.
TGTCTCTCTGCCTTCGCCTTTCAGCGGCAGGCGATAACCAAACGTGCAGCGGAGACAGGAGGAGTCCCAGAATATAAAGAGGCGTTTAGGTGTCACTCAGCAGTCAGGCAAACACTTCAACATCCGATAAATCAGAAATATTTATCCTCTTTCATTTAGTCGACTGAACCAGAACTGCTCTTTTCTGAGTTGTCTCAGCAGAAAATGACATATTTAACTTTGAAAATGTTTAAACGAGCAAAAAGTTAAACTCTAGTTTATTTAGGAACCAGTTTCTGTTTGTACTGAGAAGAACTCATCTGAAGCCAATCACACAGATATGGTTTCATTTTCATCATTTTGTGCCGAATATTTTGGTCCCTTTTACAAGAGTGACATTAAAAAAAAGGAAAAACAGATCTTATCTTCACAGTTTTTTGTTTTCATTTAAAAAACTGTTTCAGTAATTCTTAAAAACCGTGTGCAGATTTACAATCCGTTCCTCAAAAACACCAGAACTCACCCGAAACTCTGCAGTACCTCTGCCGGGCCTGTGTGGGGCGCCGTAACGCTGGCGTGAAACAGGAAACAAGCTTCAACACTGCCTGTGAGAAGAAGAAGAAGAAGAAGAAGAAGAGGACGCCATCAGGTCGTTGGTCAGATTCAAGAGGAGCTCTGACGTCAGAGTTCTGGTGTTTCAAGATTTAAAACTAAATTTAAAAATTTAAGAACAATAAATATTTGTGTATTTACAAAAACTGGTGCTGCGTTACTCATGATTAATTCAGACTGATTAATTTGTAGATCATCTACAGCAGGTAAGATGTTAACTGCTCATAAAGAACCCCACATCAGAAGATCTGAACTTCTCCTTTAAGAAGGGGGAAAATGATTCAGTTCCTCCGCTCATGTTCTCTGGTTCTCTAATAAAGTTTAAACACAAAACTGCAGGATGATGTTAGAAACGACTCTTTAACAGCAGCCAGCAGAGGAGGAGGAGGAGGAGATGAAGGCAGAGAATCACACAGCAGCATCTTTAAAGGCATGGAGCAGAGAGAAGGGACTCATTTCTGCTCCAACACACACACACACCTATATGACTGACACACACTTATATGACACACACACACACTCAGACGCACCTATATGACTGACACACACACACTCAGAGACGCACCGCCGCTGCAAAGCTGCTCCAACAGGAGGTCAAACAGCTGGACAGAGAGGAGGAGAAGCTGCTGCTCCTGCAGGAGGACGGTGACTGAAGGAGGAGGAGGAGGAGGAGGAGGAGGAGGAAGAGGAGGAGGAGGTGTTCAGCTGCTGGACTCCGATCCATCCGGACGGAGTCCAGCTTTCAGGTAAATAACCGGATTAACTCACTTTTTTCTGATCCTGATGAAGCTTCTGTTGTTTGACAACAAATTAAACTGTTTGTTTTTAATCTAATCTCTGTGCGCACTTTAAAAAATACTATTTTTGTTCTTTATTTGATCTAAACTGCGTATTATTTGTAAAAATCTAACATTTGACTTCTTACCAAAGTTAAAGGTTAACATTTCAACAAACTAAACCTTCATCATTTGTAAGATTATTTCAATTCCTGTGACTTTATCTTTACTTTCTCTCTTTTGAGTGTTTTTTTTAAAACATTTATTTCCATTTATTGGTCCAAATACTTGATTATTTTAAGCTCAGTTACTTCATTTATGTTCTTTTCTCAGCCATCTGAAGGATCCATGTTGTGTTTTTTATTTCCTCTCCATCCTCAGTTTTTTACATTTGTTCTCATCTCTGCTGCAGGTTTCCATCCATGCGATGGAAACATGAGAAAACTGAACTTTCCTGTCCTCTAATCATCTCAGGAACAAGAAGACGGGATAAACTTTTACTATAAAAAACAACATCTCCCTCGTCACCCCTCTCTGTCTTGTTCATTTCCAGGTTTCCTCTGGCCAGAGAAGATTCGACCTCTGACCCCGAACCCGAGGACTTCCTGCCGAGCTCATCTCCAACGTCTCATTTAGCGAGGATGCTCTCTTCTTCGGATCGGAGCTCGTTTTTTTCTTCCATGTCGAGATAAATGATGGGAGAGAATATCCGGGACAACCAGGAGATTAAAACCTTCGTGTCTTTAGCTGTTCGATGTTATCGGAGTCGGGTAACAGAAGCTCATGTCGAAGGATAAATGTTTTCTCACTGCTTTCACGGCCCACTAATGGGGGCTCTTCAAAGTAGCAGATCGCCCATAAAACATCTTTCCTGTGGTTCTCTCTTGTTTTGGGGAACATTGCTGATCCTGTCCTTTGTCGCAGCTCATGCTTGCCCTAAAATCTGCCACTGCACCGAGAGGAACGGCATGGTGGTGCAGTGCACCTCCCGCAACCTGGACACCATCCCCGACAACCTGCCCAAGGACACTGTGGTCCTCTTGCTCTCATCGAACCAGATCAGAGACGTCCCCAAGGAGGCCTTTCTGGACCTCCACCAGCTCAGGGAGCTGGATTTGTCCCACAACTCTCTTGAGAGCGTGGAGGCCGGAGCCTTTCAGGGCGTTTCGGTGAGCCTGCAGACCGTGGATCTGTCCAACAACCAGCTGAGCAGCCTCCCCAAGGACACCTTCACCAAGCTGCACGCCCGGGTCCGGCTCTCCCACAACCCCTGGCACTGCGACTGTCTGCTCCAGGAGGTTCTGAGGGAGCTAAGGCTCGACCCCGAGACAGTCAACGAGGTCAGCTGCCAAACGTCGGTGCAGGAGGAGTACGTGGGCCACTCGGTGATCCAGGTCCTGGACTCAGGGATCAACTTCTGCAACTTCCACCACAAAACGACAGACGTGGCCATGTTTGTGGCCATGTTCTGCTGGTTCTTCATGGTGACGGCTTATATCGTTTACTACATCAAACACAACCAGGAGGACGCCAGGAGGCACATGGAGTACCTCAAGTCCCTGCCGAGTACGTCCCACATCAGCAAGGACTACGACACCGCAAGCAGCGTGTTATAGAGTCCGGGAAAAGGAGAAAGCGTGGCTCAACATGCACCTCTGAATCCAAACTAACATGTGAATCATGAAGACAGAACATTAGGAACTCTGCACAAGAGAAAATACCAAGAAAAGGAGCAAATCTTTACAGTCAGATGGAAGGTTTGCCAGTTCCTGCCAAGCTGTTGTTAAAATAAAGAAATAAATGAGCTGTAAGGAAGCAGGGAAACCCTCAGATACCCAACATTTAACGTGGAACTGAAGTCTGAAATTAAATTTCACACCTGAATGCCTGTTTTGCTTCGACAGAGAAGAACTTTTGTCACTTTTGAGAATAAAAGATAATTCCCGAAATAGAGCATCTTGATGGTCTCAGGTGTTTTTTCTTTAAATTATTTGAGATTGCTCCCTCTCTCTGGCACTTTTAAAAAGATTTCTTGGGAAATACAGAGTGCTGAAGCACTTCTGATTTAAATAAGTTCTCATAACTCCACGAGGCAGGTTATTAATCTTAGACCATCTTAAACAAACAATCACAAGACAACTGGTTTGTTGGCGCCCATTTTAGTCCAACAAACTGAGTGAGTTTAAAACCAGTTTGTCTCCTGAAGTTTAAAGACTGCAGTGATGATAAAAATCTAAAACATCACGACAAGATTCAACAAACCATCTGAGAAATACCAACTCAAAGCTGAACAGAGAGCTTAGAAAACAAATTAAAACTGCATTCCTTGAAGGAATGAAAATATCTCGGATTAATTAAATTCAAATTTACTTTTAATGTTGGAAAAAAGGAGCGTAGAGAACAAATCTTTTACACCCAAATCATCAGGTTTGTGTTGGGTGATACAAAAACGAAGTGAAGAAAGACAAACTTTTCCCAAGTAAAGTCATTTTTCCTCGTTTTCCTCATTCACCACGTGACGGGAACAGATTTCCAAGTTGCTGCAATTTGAAATCTTTGCCTCATTTGTGGAAAAACACAAAGAAAACCAAATTTAATGCAAAGAGAAGCTTAAATACCAGATACACACTGAAGGAGTGTTTTATTCACAACAAGCTGGTCGTTATAAAAACTAGATTTAAAATAAAAAGGTTTTCTTTTTTTACCACCAAGAAATCCGATAACTCTGCAGCAACTGGCATAAAAAAACGACAGTTCTAGTAGTTTAGAAATGTGTTGTTTATCAAATTAAAGCCTTAAAATCTTAACATATATTAATTAATCAGTCACTCGCACTTTATCGCAAAAAGTTGTGCGTTGATTTCCTCCTATGAAAAAATCCGAACAGTTATCTGTGAGCTGAAGAACTCCTGATGGACCAAAAGATTTTGTTTGTTTGTTTGTTTGTTTATTTATGATCACTGTTTTCAATCAGACTGGACTCAAAGCTCCTCACGGTTATTTATTAAATCCAGAAGCTGTACATCTTCAGCTGAACGATTAATAGTTCCTGCCTCACCATCCATAAATACGCTGAAGTCCATAAATCTACCGAGGCGCTGAGACCGGGCCTCTCCGGGCCTCACCGGGCCAGGTTCCTGAGGTTCCTGTGGCAGGAACCATCTATGAAATACTTAATTTATGAAAGAATGCTCCAGAACAAAGCACCTCATACATTCTGTGTAATACCGATCAAATCTTGACCTCGACCCATCCTGCAAACATAATTAAAGTTCACACAAAAAGTCCCGGAGGCTCCGGTGAACCGAGCAGATTTTAATAATCAGCCGGACACAGCCAAGGTCGCAGTTTCATTTAAAGGAATTAGGAGCTCATTATTACGTTCCTTCACCACATCAGGTGAGGAATTCTGCAATTAAAAACAAACAAGATGATAAAAGACTTTTAGCTAATTTAACAGCCGAAACAAAAGCCATACCTTCCTGTTGGAAACAGTAAACCCAACTTCCTTGTTCACCAGTTAACTCGACCCGTTTAACTAGTTAAACTTCAAACTGCTGCGGTTAGTTATCAGGACTAAACGACTGTTTTTATCAAAGCAGGTAAAAACTACAGGTGCTGGTCATAAAATTAGAATATCATGAAAAAGTAGATTGATTTCAGTAATTCCATTTAAAAAGTGAAACTTGTATATTATATTCATACATTACATACAAACTCATATATTTCAAATGTTTATTTCGTTTAATTTTGATGAT
>NC_051452.1:6494744-6509513 GCF_001649575.2 Kryptolebias marmoratus | reverse complement strand
GTTTGAGTTAATTAGCTGATTAGAGTGTGGTACCAGGTGCCATCAATTGTGAACCTTTTCACAAGATTCTAATTTTCTGATATGATGAATTTGAGATTTTCATTTGTTGTCATTTGTAATCATCAAAATTAAACGAAATAAACATTTGAAATATATGAGTTTGTTTGTAATGTATGAATATAATATACAAGTTTCACTTTTTAAATGGAATTACTGAAATCAATCTACTTTTTCATGATATTCTAATTTTATGACCAGCACCTGTACTTCATGGTCTGGTGACTGGAGTACTTTATGATAATCTGATTTATGATCAACACTAGGATCTTTATTTTTATTTTCTCTGAAGCTTTAATGTCTGCAGAACTCAGTTTGTGTCTCAACAACCTTCAGATAAACAGAAAACCTTCAGATAAACGATGAAGGTTTTTATTCTCCGTACTTTTAGCTTCTCCGGACTCTCCAAGGTGCATTTATTTAAAAATCAGTCACCTGAAGGGGAACATGGGGGGAATAAAACATGAGGTGGGATTTAAGGATTGTCTGGTTTGTTTTAAGATTAAAATGCTAATTTGATCCAGAGAAAAATATTTTGGAGGACACTTGTTTTATTATTTTTAAATGACTTTTCTCCGTCCGGCCTCAGATTTCACAGCTGACTGAGCAGCTTCAATTGACCCATTTCTTCTGCCCCATTATGATTCCTCGTGCCCCAGATGTTGGCCTTTTCGCTCACATGAATGAAGTTTGATGCTAAAAATGGACAGATGACGATTTTAAAGCAAACAAGACGCTCGTGTTGCATTCAATGACCTCTGTGGAGTCAGGATTTCTAACCTGCAGCTGTAAAAATGAAATAAGGCCAATTAAAGGTTGTAGTTTGTAAAACAGCACTATTTTCTCAAGTTAAATTTTGATGTTTTACCTCCAAAAAGGCTTAGAATTATATTTCTGACAAACATTTGTCAATCACAGCAAATCTAAAAGCTCTTTATGTGAGAACTGAACGGCTCAGTGGTTAGTTTATTAAGTTTATTCTGTTCGTTAAAAGAAAGACTAGTTAACTTTAGATTAGCTCCAGCATTCAGCACTATAAAAACATTATTTTACAACTATAACTCCCTAAACTCCATGAGAACATTAGAACTACTGATCATTTCAGCTTTCTTTACAGAATATGTTTTAGTTTAACACGTTTCTAACACTGAAACATCTGTTTACACAAATTAACAGATTTTATTTTATCTATATATGCAAATAAACAGTGTTACCCAAGGTGAAAGTCACGTTTGATTGACTCAGATTTCTTTATGTTCGTGTTTGTTTAAGAAGTCAAACACAGATTTTTAAAGAGAATTATGTTTTTGAAGCCATTGACCCAAAACTTTGAGAACTAATTCTCTAAAAACAGAACATTAGGCTCCTCAGAGAGACAGACGGTTTCCTGACCTGGTTTTTGTGTTTTAATTCACAAGGCTAACGGCAAGAATAACCTCAGAAAAAAACCAACATGATGGTCCAAAACCAACACAAAGTGCTAAACAAACAACTCAGAGGAAATTAAACACTTTAACTTACCTGCTGAGGATAAAAACCAAATCCAGAGCAGAACCAGAGCAGAACCAAGTGACCCACAGCTGGACCAGATGAGCTAATCAACCTGTCTGCTGTCAGAAACAAACGCATCCTGATTAACCTGAACCCGTTTATTTTTAATACCTGAACTTAATAAAACAACTGAAAACAGTTTTTAGATGTCTACAGGTACGAAAAAGACAAAAGTCACCAGAATCAGTCAACAGGACAGATCATCACCTAAAACTAAACATTTACAGAAAGAGTTTATAGTTAAAATAATATTACTAAACTATAAAACAATGGTACCTAATTTACAAGCTAAAAGAAAGAAGTTAAAATAAAAACTATCTACCACTAAAACAGCTTCTCACAGCTCAGTTATGGACAGAAATAAAACTTAAATTCAATAGTTTGTTTGTTTTTTAGCATTACCGTTAGCTAGTAAACAGGAAGCTACAGGTTCAGAATACTTAAATTTACTAAATAACATGATTTTTATTTAAATTCTTTCATCACTGGTTAGTTAAGGTCATTTACAAGAAATTTGTAATTTTTAATTTTTCCTTTACAGCTTCGTGAAAATGTTTGTTATATGACAACAAATGATTGTTTATAATCTTTTAGCCCTTGTTGCATTAAGTCATTTCCTAACGTTTATTTATTTACATTTTACTAGATTTTAAACAGAACATTGTCTGTTATCTACACTCATCCACTGGATTTTCTTCCTCTCTGCTATAAAAGATGATTTTCCGTCACAACCTCATGAACATCATTTATCTGAGTTCTTAACAGTTTTCGTCTTTTACCGTTAGCTAGTAAGCTATAAGTTACAGTTCTAAAAAGCTGAAGACAACAAATGATTTCAATTATTTTATCATTTATTAGTTAGGGTATTATAGGCAGGTATTATAAGGTTTTTGTTTGTTTAATTGTTTTTGTATGTCATTCCTTTACAGTCTTATTAAAATATTTCTCTTATTTTAAGAGGGGACTTATATGTTTTACCGTTAGCTAGTATGCTATAAGCTAATGTTCAGGAAAAGTCAAAGCTGCCAGACAGTTTTTCATTACTTGTGGATTCCTGGAAGTTTGTTTATTTCTTTTTATTTGAAGACCTGATGGTTTCCTCACTTGTTTTTTTGCAGCTCTTCTCTTAAAAATGTTATTTAGTTACAGTCTGATGAAAAATGCAGGAGTACTACTTTTGTTTTTCAGACATTTTACACCCTTATCTCAGTTTGAAAAACGTTTACTAGCATCGTTAAAAAGATGAACAAGGAAACGTTTTGTTTGTGAAACAAACGAATCAAGGAAAACAAACCATTGTAAAGAAGATGAACTCCTGTCTGGTTCTTCATGGAGAACGAGATGTTTTCTGACGATCATCAGGATAAACTGAATCCTTAATCATCGACGAACACGTTTCTTTTCCCGTCTGGATTTTTTTCCACCCAGAAAGAATTTTCTTGAGTGTTTTTATTCTGTAAGTAAAGTAATTAAAAAGCAGGAAGGAGACAAACAAAAAACTACAGAAAGTTGAGAGTTTTTGGATTAGAATAATTTCTGCTGATTTCAGGCGAATCTGAAATAAACTAAGCTTAGAGAGAAAAATGAATCAGACGAGTTCACACATTTCTTTTTAGTTTAAAAATTAATTAAAGTTTATTAACCCTAAGGTTGACCCGTGACCTGATGAAGGAAGAATAAATTAGAAATCTTTTTTTTTCCTTACAGGTAAATAAAATAAGACCAGGTACTTCTAACTACGGTGCTAAAATGACCTGAAATTAAACGTTTGTCTTCTCAGTGAAGATTCAAATATTACTTTCTGTAAAAATCTAATCAAATCCTTCAATCTTTGAAAATAAATAGGTTTATTTAGCAAATCAGTGCGATATCACAACACCGTCCATGACTTTGTAGCTCTTGGATCACATGTTGGAGACGACTGTCAGCGACTACCACACCAGTTTATAGCTGAACATCTGTAAACCGGACGGTGTTGGATTTAACAGGAAATCTTTAATAAAAATAAAAACATGTATCTGAAGTAGAGTAGCTGGGGCCGGAGTAGATAGACACTTTGTCTCTTTTAATTTGTTTCTGACTTTTTCTTTACTTGTTGTTACTTTTAATTCGCAACTAACTTTTAAAGATTAATTTTGGGATTAAATTTTATTGACGCAATAAAAAACGTTTGATAATCAGTGAAAATGAACTCAAACATTTCTTGTTTTTGTTGTGTTATTTAGTCCGAAACAGTTAAGAACTTCCAGACTTGATTATGTTCATCTTAAAAGCTCAGGTAGGAACAGATAATACAACCAGGTCCTGGTCCGGACCTGGTACATAACAGGTCCGGACCTGGTACTTACAGAGTGTACAGGTGTGTACTCAGTTCTTCCTGGTACATACCTGACTGTAATATGAATTATTACTAAAACCCAGATTAATTCAGCTGTACCTGAAGATCTGTGGCAGGTGAAACGTTTGTTGGATTCTGCTGCAGACGTGGACAACAAAGACCTCATTCATTCATTCATTCATTCATTCATGCAGCAGGAAAGTGACTCCCTTGGCAGAATGAAGGTCTTTGTCCTCATCTTTAATCCTCCGCGGCTCCTGGAGCAGAAACCTGAGTTTCCATCACTTCAGAGGCTTTTTATGACGTCAAACAGGAAGTCAGGATCGCCGCTCTCCTCTGATAGGCTTCATTTAAAGTTTAACACAATGTTCTAACTTTCAGGTGTAAACATTTAACACATGCTGCTATACCTCCTCTGATAAATAAAAATCACCTCTCTCCATTTAGGACATTAGCTGACAGCCTCCCCGACCTGAAAATCCACTCAGCCGTCACCTTGATGTGTCAGCTTTAATCTTGGCAGAGTTGAAACCGGACCGATGTCTGACGCTGTCAAAGAAACACGAAAATAAAGCATTTATTAAGTTTGACTGCACTGGGTTAAAGAAAACGATTAAAAATCAAAACAACAACAAAAACAAAAACAAGTAAAGGATTAATTTGAAAGAGGAATAAAAAATATCAAAACTGAGAAGAAAACAGAAAATCTGAGTAAAACCTGCTTCCAGAGGATCTCAGAGGTTTAGGATCAGCAGGTTCAACGTCAGGGCGGAAAGACATCAGCAATGACCTCAGAGAATCAATCTGGGAAGGGTCAAAGGTCATTTTCAAACCATCTGGAGTCCATCGTTCTACAGAGAGAAAGATTATTCACAACATTTCAGACAGCTGACAATCAAACCAGCAGATTCACCCTGAAGGTCAGACCGTGCAGTGCTCTACAGGTCTCAGTTAACAGGTTAAAGGTCAAAGGTTAAAGCCTCTTCTCTCTAAAAACAACATGGCAGCTTGACTTGAAAGAACCAGAAGACTTCTGGAGCAGAACCAGACCAGAGGACAGATGTTTACCCAGAATGCACTGCAGCTGTCAGCACGGCGGTGGAGGGCTGATGGTTTGGGCTGATTCTGGAGTCAGATGTGAGGCCATCTGTCCGACAAACAGGACAATGATCCCAAACACAGCAGCTAATCTACAACAGAACCAGAACCTCAGAGAGCTGAGCAGGAACCAATGAGCTGAAGCAACGCTGGAAAGAAGAGTGGGCCACAACTCCTCCACAACCATGAGAGAGACAAACAGGAACCAATGAGCTGAAGCAACGCTGGAAAGAAGAGTGGGCCACAACTGCTCCACAACCATCAGATAGACAAACAGGAAATAAAGTTCATCTTTTTATCAAAACCTTTAAAATAGAAAGCATCAAAGTTTATATAATACTAAAGGAACCATTATTTTGAAGGCTAAAGACAGGAAATCGTGGATTAAATAAATAAATAATCTTTTGACATTTTGAATTAATAACTTTAATAAAAGACTGAAATATCTCTGCTGTAAAAACCATCACCTATTCTGAGCTCCTCCTAACTTTAGAGGCACGTCTGATTAACGAGCCTCATTAATTATTAATTATTCCTGACGTGAAGCTCTTCCTCTAATTTTATCTCACAGCTGCTTCAAATCTGAAAAAATAAAGTTATTTTATCGCAGATGGAGTTCATCCGGTCAACATAAAACCAGAGGCTTCTTACTAAGTTTGTTTTCTGTGTTTTTATAAACTTTGAATTCTTTGTTTTGTTTTTTTAAAGCTTTTTTTCCAGAGAAGTAGAAGTTGGTTGAATCAGAGTTTAGAAAAGTTCAATTTGCAGCAAGTTTTTCTTTAAAATAAAATATTTATTTAAAAGTTTATGCAGAATTAATTTAATTACATAAATACATCTTATTATTATTTATTATTCTTATTATAAAAGAAGCGTCAGAGAAACTGTAAACAGATAAAAACTGTCTTCCTGGTTTCCTTTTCCTACACGATAAAGTCTGGTTGATCCAGGAGCGAGTGGCGGCCCCGCTCCTGGCGGTGCTGCTCCTCGCCGCCGCCGCCCGCTACACCCGGGCCGGGCGCCACGGGGTTCTGAGCGGCGCCGTTCAGGCCGTGATGTGCGCTGATCTGAGACGAGCGAAGGCTCCCCACCTGGCCCCGGGCCCGAGCCTTGTACAGCTCCACCGAGGTCTTCTTGTACCTGCAGGAGCCAGCGGGGGGGTCGGGAAGGTAAAATAAATAAATATTAGCCTCTCGTCTCGGGGGACAAGCCGTACGGTGACAGATCGTCGGTCGGTCTCACATCCTGAGCAGCAGGGAGGACAGAACCACCGACACGGACGAGGCAGCCATCGCAGCAGAACCCATCCAAGGCTGGAGGACGAGGCCCGCCGGCATGAAGACACCTGGAGGCACCACAGACCGGCGTCAGACCACCGTCCGATCAGCGCCAACACTCGGAGGAGCGAGTCCTCACCTGCAGCCACTGGAATCCCCAGCAGGTTGTAAATGAGGGCGAAGACGAAGTTGATCCTGATCCGGCGAACCGTCTTCTTGGACAGCTCGATGCTCGCCACCACGTCCAGCAGGTCGCTCTGCGGGGGGACAGAGACAGACTAGGACTAGAGAGGGGACAGGAAGCCGGTAGCTGAAGCCACAGAGAGCGAGCGGAGCTGATTTCAGTACGTTTTATTAAGCTCCGCCCCTCATTTTCCTGACTGAACGATAGATAAATACTTCAGATCAGCTGCTTGTTGATTCACGTAGTTCTGCTGCTGTGGGTCAAATGTGCATTTTTAATAAATTTAGTTTACTTTAGTGTTTTTTAGACTTTAATAAAAAAGAGCGTGTCACTGTGATTGACTTCCTGTTAGCGAGGTGAGACAAACATTTTTCTTCACTTCTGAACAACGATTGGAAGCGGAGACGCCACCTACTCGGATCAGGACGATGTCCGCAGCCTCGATGGCCACGTCTGTGCCGGTGCCAATGGCGACGCCGACGTCGGCGCAGGCCAGGGCGGGCGAGTCGTTGACGCCGTCTCCCACCATGGCCACCCGGAGGCCTCGCTCCTGCAGCTCCTGAACCTTGGCCACCTTGTGTGACGGCAGCACCTCGGCAAACACCTTCCTGATCCCCACCTGCAGCCGAACGAGAGCTCTGACTTCATGTGGCGCCGCCTGCAGGTGCCTCGGGGGAGGAGCCTTACCTGCGCCGCGATGGCCTTGGCCGTGCGTCGGTTGTCCCCGGTGATCATGGCCACCTCGATGCCCATGCTGCTGAGGGTATGGACCGCCAGCGCCGACTCTGCTTTCACTGTGTCCGCGATGGCCAGCATGGCGCACAGAAGCCCTGCAGAAAACACGCCCAAACAAAATGGCGTTTAGTGCTTCTCAACTGGTGGTCCGCAGGCCAAACTGGGCCCGCAGCTTCAAACCGTCTGGCCCTCTGAAGCGTCACGTTACTGATAAATGTATCCACTGCGCCTCAGCAGGAATGTTACTACTGCCTGTTAGCAAAATATCTTATTAACTTTTATAGTCAGCCCAATTCAAGATGGCCACCGCAGCTAATCAACTGGAGCTGACACAAAAATGGTTATAACTCATTTAATTGGGCAGATTTTAGGCTCAAGCCTTCTGTGGTAGTAGCTGAGAGTCTAACGGTGGCGGGCAACAAGCATTCCTCACCACAGAAAACAGACCTTTAAACCGCCGCGTGTCGACCAATCACAGGCTGGCGTTTCGTTCTCACCGTCTATCGCCACCAGAATGGCGGTCTGTCCTTTCGTCTCGTGGCTGGACATGGCGGCGTCGACGTCTGCTTTGATGTGGTGGCCGTTCCTCCTCATCCACTCCCTGTTCCCGATCAGGACGGAGTACGACGCTCCCGCAGCTGGAACCGGAGGAGGAAATCCTTGAGCTTGGTTCTGGTTCTGGTTCTGGGTCTGGTTCTGGGTCTGACTCACCTGCAGGGAGCAGCTCGTTCTCGTCGCTCGGCTGCAGAAGATGCTCCACGTTGGACACCCGGCAGCTGATCCCACAGCCAGGAACCGCCTGGAAGTCCTGGCAGAACCCCAGAACCTCCGAGCCCAGCTCCTGTTGGACCGACACTTTATAAAACTCCTGCTGCAATTTCAGCTGTTCAAACATCGAAACCTTCGGCTGATTCAGGAGACGGCTGCAGAGACATTTGGGTTTTCTGACTTTCTGCTTTTCAAAATGTTTTTAACTTTATTTACAAAAAACAAATATTTAAAATCTGGCTTCCTTTTTGTCTTCTTTTAGCTTCTGTTTTATTTTCAGTTTGTAGGAAGCCTTTTGCTACTTTAGCTTGTAGCTAGTATTTTGCTACTTTTAGCCAACATTGTGCTGTTTCTTACATTTAGTTGTTTTAGCTTTAAGCTTGCCTTTAGCTACTTTTAACATTTAGCTTCCAGTTTGCTACATTTAGGTTTTGAACAGTGTTTTACTACTTTTAGCAAATGATTTGCTAGTTTTAGCTTTTAGCTAGCATTTTGCTACTTTTGGCGTTTAGCTAGCATTTTGCTTCTTTTAGCTAGCACTTTATTTTTAGCTTTTACCTAGGCGTTTGCAACTTTTAGCCAACCTTTTCTGCTTCTTGCTAACGTTTTGTTGTATTAGCTTTTAGCTTGCCTTTAGCTAGGATTTTGCTTCTTTTAGCTTGTAGCTAGCACTTTGTTATTTTTAGCTTTTAGCTTGCCTTTAGCTACTTTTAACATGTAGCTTGCAGTTGACTACATTAAGGTTTTGAATAGTGTTTTGCTACTTTTAGCCTTTAGCCAACATTTTGCTACTTCTTGCTAACATTTTGTTGTTTTAGCTTTTGGCTTGTTTTTAGCAACTTTTGGCCTTCAGCTAACAATTTGTTACTTTTAACTTTTAGCTAGGCTTTTGCTACTTTTAGCATGTGATTTGCTAGTTTTATCTTTTAGCTAGCATTTTGCTACCTTTGGCCTTTAGCTAGGATTTTGCTTCTTTTTGCTTGTAGCTAGCACTTAGTTATTTTTAGCTTTTAGCTTGCCTTTAGCTACTTTTAACATGTAGCTTATAGTTGGCTACATTAAGGTTTTGAATAGTGTTTTGCTACTTTTAGCCTTTAGCTAGCCTTTTCTTTCTCTTAGCTTTCAGCTCGTGTCCTGCTTCAGTTTCTCGGCTTCCTTCGGCTCCTCGGCTGACAGGAAGTTCTTACGTCTCGGCAGTATTTGGCGACGGCGGCGCCCAGCGGGTGCTCGCTGCTGGCCTCGGCTGTCCCGACCAGCGCCAGGACCTTCCTGAGGGGCATGCGGGCCACGTCCCACAGAACCAGCACGCGGGTCACCTGCGGCACGCCGTTTGTAATCGTCCCGGTCTTGTCGAACATCACCACGCTGATCTGAGACAGAAACAGAAAGAGATCATTTTACTTCCTGCTGGCGGCGGATCACAGAACAAGATGGAGTCAAAATAAAAACGTGACAATTAAAGAGGATTCAGTTTTGTTGCTCTCAGACGGAAAGTGTTTTGCCTTGTGTGCCATCTCCAGCGGCTCGCCTCCTTTGATCAGGATCCCGTTCTGAGCGCCGACCCCCGTGCCCACCATCACCGCCGTCGGGGTCGCCAGCCCCAGGGAGCAGGGGCAGGCGATGGCCAGGACGGTGATGGACGCCTGGAAGGCGAAGCGGACGATGACTTCGGCCTTGGAGATGTTCTGGTTGTAACCCTGAGAGGAGGCGGAGAGTCAGGGCGGTGCGGGAGCTGCTTCCTGCGAGGGCGTTCGGCAGATCGGACCTACCGGGAAGTTTTCCTTCACCACGTCGAAGTCCAGGAACCCCACGACCAACCAGGCGCCCAGCGTCAGCAGAGAGACGAGGACGATGAAGGGGACGAAGTAACCACTGAGCCTGTCTGCAAACTGCTGGATGGGAGCCTGAGCAGAAAGGAACCAGATGTTTCACCACGGTCCAGATGTTTGAGTCACAGATTCGCCGAACGCTCCTCTTACCTTGGACGTCTGAGCTTCTTCCACCAGTTTAACGATCTGAGACAGAGTGGTGTCCGGACCGACGTGAGTGGCCTCCACCAGCAGGGCGCCGTGAGCGTTGATGGAGCCCGCGATCACCAAGCTGCCCACCTTCTTACTGACGGGCATCGGCTCGCCTGGCGGGCAGAGATGGCGCCCTCAGCAGGAGCAGCTTCGTAAACACGAGCCGGCGGCGTCTGCCCCTCACCTACCTGTGATCAGGGACTCATCCGCCATGGAGCTCCCCTCAATCACCCTCCCGTCCACGGGGAACCTTCCTCCGGGGGCGACCTTCACGACGTCGCCCCGTTGGACCAGCTCCACCACCACCTGCTCCTCGCTGAGAAGAGAGGGCAAACGCTCGAGGTTACCACGTGGTGCTGCCGCCGCTCCGCCGACGTCACGTTGGCGTTTTTTACCTGACGACGGCGTGGTCGGCTCCTAAAGTCACCACCGTGGCGTCAGTGGCTTGTAGGGACACGAGTTTGGCCAAAGCTTCGGAGGTTTTCCTCTGAAAGCGGAGAAACAAGACAGGGCGGCGTTCCTGAGAGTGCTGCTGGTCAGCGTCACTGCTGCACTGAAGCTAACAGGAAGTGCTCCACGTTACTCAGCTAACGCATCCAGGGTTTAAGCAAAATTACGTCATAACCTTTAGGAACTGGTACTTTACATGGCCGCACTTCCTGTTCCTGCTGGAATAATCGAGAGCAACAAGGTTCAGGTCCCTTTTTACCGCCTGAAACCCAAACAGCTCGGCTGAGAAGATGAACTTTCCCGCCTATTCCCTGTAAAACCGACAATCCCAGGAGAACAGCGGGGACACCCCGGCGCGACGAGGTCTACCTTTGCGACGTGCTCCAGCCACCGGCCCAGAGCGATGAACACGAAGAGCATCGGCGGCGTGTCGAAGAACGTGACGGGACTCTGGTCGGCGCGCTCGGCCATAGCGACGATGAGGACCACGCATGAGTAGATGTAGGCGATGGAGGTGGCCAGCACAATCAGGACGTCCATGTTGGCGACGCGGTGTTTCAGGGAGCGATACGCCTGGATGTAGAAGTACCGTCCGCCGAAGATCTGAGCGAAGGAACGTTATGGAATAAAGGTACAATCAGCCCCAGAAGAGTCACAGAGTCACAGACGGGAAGCTCTTCCTTACCTGCACAGGTGTGCAGAGCAGGAAAAAGGCCAGGTTGAGGAGCGAGAGGCCCGGCAGGATGTTCTGCTCCTCGGGCATGGAGCCTCCGTGGTCTTGGTGCTGGCCGTCCATCACCATCATGTAGATCATCAGGCCCATGACTGGCAGGCCGAAGACCAGGCTGAGCAGGAAGGAGTTCTTCCACCTGGAGAACAGGAAACACAAGGAGATAAAACCCTGACTTCCTGAACCAAGGATGATGGGTCTGAATCCAGCTGCCTGGGTCTGAATCCAGCTGCCTGGGTCATTCTGTGAAACAAAAACAGAACCCAATGATCCACAGATCTCATAAACCCGTATTTGATTCGAAATGGAACACAGGAAACATCTGAAATGTGGAAACTGAGACAGTGTTCCACCTTTGAGTTTGATGGCAGCGACTCAAAGTTGCTCCAGGAGCAACAAAAAGCTGTAACAGGAAGTGGTACGAACAAGGAAACATCTGGAGGAGCTTTTAGCAACTAATGAGGTTAATTATCAGCAGGTCAGTGAGAAGAGTGAGGATAAAAAGAGGATTTAGAGGCTGAATCTGTCAAAAGTAAAGATGGGCAGAGGTTCACCAGGCTGACAGGAACAACTTCAGAATAAAGTTCCTCAATGGAAAACTGAGAAGACTTTAATCTCCCATCATCTCCAGTCCATAAGATCCAACAGATCTGAAGAGTCTGGAGAACTGTTCTGAGGTCAGACGGGTCCAAACCATCCAGCCTGCCTCTCTGATGGTATGGGGGTGCATTAGTGCGTCTGGAAATCTCCAGGTTTTAGAGCAACATCTGCTCCCATCCAGGACTGTTGGACAGACAGAATGGGACAACCTCAGGTCCAGATGTTTACAGACAGAATGGGACAACCTCAGGTCCAGATGTTTACAGACAGAATGGGACAACCTCAGGTCCAGATGTTTACAGACTGATGGAGATGCTGCACAGAGGAGAACATCTGGAACATCTTTAAAGAGACGAACTGGTGCCAGTGTTTCTTATGTCTCACTGTGAAGAACATCTGGGTTTATTTTATTTGCAAATCTTTGAATTCTGTTTTTTTTTCACATCTTTTTGTTTGGAGACCAGGCTCGTTCATCTCCTCTACCTTAGAGTTCGGCTTTAACGGTTTATTTTTTTGAGAAAACAGATACTTGCTGTTGGATCTCCTCCGTGTGGTCGAGGTTGTTCTTGAACTCGCTCTTCTCCAGGCCGGCCTCGAACCCGAGGCTCTGTGACGAGAACCAGGTCAGAGCGTCTCAGCCGTCACCGAGGCCGGACATGAACGCCAACTTTAAACCGCCGATACCTGAATGACTCTGACGATGTCTCGCGCTCCGAGCACCTCCGGGTCGAACTGGATGTGGGCTTTCTTGGTTGCCAGGGCGACGGAGGCTGAGAGGATCCCTTTGGTGGAGGCGAGCTTGGACTCGATGCTGCGCACGCACGAGGCGCATGTGACGCCGGACACCAGCAGGTCCAGCTCCCCGTGCGTCGCTGCGTCGTCCTCCATCAGTTTGGCGCCGAAGCCCAAATCCTGGATGAGCTGAGTGACGGCAGCAGCGTTCAGGACGTCTGGGTCGTACTTCACCTCGGCTTTCCCAGCCATCAGCGACACCAACACCGATCTGATTCCTGCAAGTTGGAGCGAAACGCCCGGGTCATTCGGTCCGACCCGGGCAGGAAGGCCCGACCCGCTTCCCGAGAACTCACCCTTGTGTTTGAGCACGTGCCTCTCGATGTTGGCCACGCAGGAGGCGCAGGTCATTCCCGTCACACAGATAAAACATTTCTGGACTTTGGTTTCTGCAGGGGTCACCTGCGATCCAGAACCGTTGCTGATCGGAGCGCTGCTGGACCACTGCGGGTCGGGAAGGTTCTGGTCCTCCTGACTCCGGATGCTCCCATTGGACTCTGACGGACGGAGGAACCAAACAAAAGGAAGTATTTATCTGTAACCGGTTCTTTTTATCACCCGCCATTGAAGGTGAACGGCTCCCAACTCATTAACCTTTGGAGTTACCCCAAATCAAGATGGCCGCCACAGCTAGGTTACCTCAGCCAACACAACAACGGCTAAAACTAAGTCAGATTTACAGATAAGGTCCTAAAATCTGCTGTGGTAGTCCCTTCCTCTGTACGGTTTCTAAAACAAGGCGACTACAAGCGTTTAATAAAAATAAATAAAAACTTTCATCAAAAAAAGTCAGACACTGAGACCTTGTACCTTTCAGGGACGCGTCGAAGCCCATTTCCTGGATCAGAGCTCGGAGACGCTCCGGTTCTGCCCAGCTGGGGTCGAAGGTTATCTCTCCCATTTTCTCCTCCAGCGATACCACCACGGACTTCACCCCGGGTACCTCGCAGATCCTGCCTTCGACGGACTGAACACAGGAACCGCAGGTCATCCCTCCGATCCACAGCGTGACCGTCTTCAGAAAGTCCTCCGTCCAGCAGCTCTGGTCCCCGCCGGACGGGTCCTCGGGCGACAAGACAGCGTCGAACCCCATGTCCTCGATCTTGTCTTTCAGTTCCTGTTGTGTAATGATCAAAGGTTGGTGGACGATCACGGCTACACCATCCTGCAGAGACACCTGGACACGCGAGACGCCCGGCAACCCCCCGATCCGTCCCTCGATGGACCGCACGCAGGACTGGCAGCGCATGCCGTCCACCTTCAGCTGCGCCGCCGCCTCCACCGCGCAGCCGAGGCTCTGCAGCTGCAGGGCGATGTCTGCGGCTGCGGTGGCCGAGGCGTCGTAGTCCACCTGCAGCAAAGCCCCGGGTCCGGACCAGGAGACGGCCAGGACCCCACCGAGGCGGAGGAGGGTGGTCTCCACGGCTCGGCGCTCCCAGGTGAGGCCCGGGAGCCTGAAGGTGGTTCTGGAGGCGGCTTTGGGAGGTGGGTGGAGCTCCTTCTGGCTGCCGTACTCGTAGGCCAAGTTATCGAAGCCCCGTTGCTCAGCGTCAGGAGCGTTCCTCTGGAAGAACAGAAACAGGCGACGTTCCGTCACTCAGGATCAAATCGTGTCTAACGTTCAGGAAACAGAAACATGAGGAGGTCGAAGAGAAGATTCATCCCAGAATATGTCAGATTATTGACTGATCAACAACTGGTTCATTCAGATAATCTCATCTGTGCTGGTTAAACAGGTTAACTGCTGGTTAAACAGGTTAACTGCTGGTTGGACAGGTTAACTGCTGGATGAACATGTTAACTGCTGGTTAAACAGGTTAACTGCTGGTTGGACAGGTTAACTGCTGGGTAAACAGGTAAACTGCTGGGTAAACAGGTTAAGTGCTAGTTAAACAGGTTAACTGCTGGTTGGACAGGTTAACTGCAGGATGAACAGGTTAACTGCTGATTGAACAAGTTAACTGCTGGGTGAACAGGTTAACTGTCGGGTGCACCGGTTTACTTCTGGTTAAGCAGGTTAAGTGCTGGTTAAACAGGTTAACTGCTGGTTGGACAGGTTAACTGCTGGGTGAACAGGTTAACTGCTGGATGGACAGGTTAACTGCTGGGTGGACAGGTTAACTGCTGGTTGGACAGGTTAACTGCTGGATGAACAGGTTAACTGCTGG
>NC_051452.1:6404395-6493783 GCF_001649575.2 Kryptolebias marmoratus | reverse complement strand
CAGGTTAACTGCTGGTTGGACAGGTTAACTGCTGGGTAAACAGGTAAACTGCTGGGTAAACAGGTTAAGTGCTAGTTAAACAGGTTAACTGCTGGTTGGACAGGTTAACTGCTGGATGAACAGGTTAACTGCTGGTTGGACAGGTTAACTGCTGGGTAAACAGGTTAAGTGCTAGTTAAACAGGTTAACTGCTGGTTGGACTGGTTAACTGTTGGTTAAACAGGTTAACTGTTGGTTAAACAGGTTAACTGCTGGTTAAACAGGTTCAGTGCTGGACTCCAACAGTCAGCCCAGAACCAGAAGAATCGGTGAAACTCATGTCCTCTTCACTGGGACCATGTGACGCCTCCTTCAGCTAATCCTGGCAGCGTGACTCGGATTAAAGAACCTTCCTGAGCTGAAAAGGAAAAGTCAAACTTGGAGAGTTGAAGATTGTTAAACTACGGAGTCTCTGAGGTGCCACACATATAAAAGAAGCCACAGGATATAAATGTTATTTTATATTTATCATTACAAATCTCTGAATAACCAAACTCCGTCTTAGATTAAATATCTTCTTGTTCCATATTTTCCTAACAGAGCTCTTCTCTCTCAGTCTGCAGGTTTCCTTGTGGTTCCTAGAGGTTCTAAAAGTAGAACAGGAGGCGGAGCTTTCAGTTCTCAGGCTCTAACTTCCAATTTCTGTCCGTGAGGCTGACACCCTGTCTGCTTTAAGATTTTCCTTTCTGATAGATCCTACAGTTCGGGTTTCCTGAGCTCTCCTTTAGTTCTGCTGCTGGAGGACAAACTGTCCACATGTCCTCACTCTGCTGCTGGAGGACAAACTGTCCACGTGTCCTTTAATTCTGCTGCTGGAGGACAAACTGTCCACATGTCCTCACTCTGCTGCTGTCTTCACTCTACTCTCCATGTTTGTATTTGTAATTATTTCTGTTATTAACATGTTTTCTTTGATTTATTTTCCCTCATAAGAACCACACCTAGACCATAATTATCTTTTTAACAAAAATAAAGTTGTGAGCTAAAGTGTGATGAATATGTAAATTATCTTGTTTGAAACAAAAAACAGATTATTGTGAAATATTAAATCTTTATTTTGGATCCTGGTTTAAATTTGAAGTTTATCCTTCAAATAAAGTCTAATAAATGGATTTATGTTTAAATAATGTCACATTAAATGACTTCAGGAACTATAATTTATTTTTCTAAAACCAGTAAAGTCTGCCTGTGAAATAATGACCCAAACATTCTGAATCGTTCGGACAATAAATCCTCTTTAGATTCAATAAAAGTTTCAAATAAAGAGATAAAGCTGAACGGGAAACAAACATCGACATGTTTACTGATCAAAGTACATCGAAGCACCGCAGGAGGTGATGCTGGGAACCAAAACAAAAACAAACAAGTTGAACCGAACAAATGCAGATTAAAATCCAGAAAACGGACCGATTCTTCTTAACATCTGTTGTTACTGAGGCCCAAAAAAAAGACGAATACAAATCCACTTTATTCTAAACAAGTACGGTCCAATTCAAGCCAATTATACTTAAAGTTCATCCAGTTTGTTTTAAATAAACATAAAATCATCAAAATTAACATTAATATGATTCAGTTTAGTTCAGTTTAGTCGGATTTATTCAAATCAATCAGACTCTGTTCTAAACAAGGTCTGGTTCAGTCCAACCCGTTTATACCTGAAATTAAATCCATTTATGTTAATTTTAAAGACGTTTTTCATCCGATTCAAACAGATCCAAATAAAGTTCCGTCCAGTTCAAGACGATTCGACTGAATCTTTTCTTTAAAAGACTTTTATTTTAATTACAGCCGAAGTTACCAAAGTGGGAAAAAGTTTTGATTTAGAAAACCTCCTAGATGGGTCTGTGGTTCAGGGACCAACAGGATCACCAGGGATACCAGAGCCACCAAGACCACGAGAGCCACCAGAGATACCGGGACCACCAGATCCACAGTTTCCACCAGGACCATGGGGACCACCAGATCCACAGGAGCCATGGGGGCCACTAGGACCAACAGGGCCACCAGGACCACCGGGACCACTAGAGCCAGCAGAGATACCAGGACCACTTGGGCCATGGGGAACACCAGGGCCACCAGAACCACTGGGGCCACCTGAACCTCGGGGACCACCAGAACCACTGGGGCCACCTGAACCATGGGGACCACCAGATCTACAGGAGCCAGGGGGGCCACTAGGACCATCGGGGCCACCAGGACCATGGGGACCACCAGAATCACTGGGGCCACCAGAGGTACTGGGGCCACCAGGACCACAGGAGTTACCAGAGGTCATTCAAGAATCCAAATGTGAGCTGATTTATCCAATCAGGAACCGGTTTTGATGTCCATTGTCCCGTGTCCAAGTGTCAACCATTGACTTGTTGACCTGAGGTGAAGATGAAGAATTTGGAGGCGGTCCTCCTCCTTCATCCCCACAGCATGGTGCTTCCACTGCCGTGCCTGACAGCTGGTACAGCGTCCCTAGTTCCGAAAGCCTTTATTCCCACGGAAAGTGATCCAAAAACACCCCACAGCCTTCAGGACCACTCGTTAAAAACATTTAGCTGAATGTTCGGATATATTTGCACCATTTTCCCTCTAAGAAGCTTCGTGTTCATTTTTTAAAAGAGCTTTATGTTGTGGCGACTATAATAAAATAAAAGAGTTAATCTCAAACTTTATTACAGTAACTGTGGCATCAACCAGACGCCATCAGACCGTAGCTCCTGTAGTTTCCTGTTTTCTTTAACAACACAGCAGCGCCGCCTGGCGACACGGAGGAACAACAGCAACACAATAAATCACCAAAAGACTGAATTTAACAGGAAATTTACTCCCATGAGCGCAAAGAACCTTCTGAGCTCGGGTCTGAGGAAGTTCTGGTTCTGGACAGAGACTTGTAACTGAATCCCGGGTCTGTTCGGGTGCGTCAAGTCCGCAGAACCTACCTTCAGTTCTGCCGCACACGGCCTCGTCCCGCAGGAAGAGCCGCAGGTGCAGTCCGGCTTACAGGCGCACTCCACGAGACGGATCTGCTCCCCGGACCCGGACCCGGACCCGGACCCGTGCCGGTTCTGGGGAGACTTGGAGGGGAACATGTCTGCTGCTTCTGCCTTCTCTTCTCCGAGGCAGCGCCGGAGGGCGAAAGTCCAGAAAGTGATCCGCGCGCGAGATAAGAGCCGGGGAGGCGCGCGACGCCCTGACGTCATTTTCACGCAACGAAACTGCGCGTTTTTCCACGAAGTGAGCGAAGTTTAACGACACGTGACCTCTTTCCGTCAGCAGCCAAAGGTTACACTCTAAAACATTTTAAATAAAAAAAAGTGTTTTAAAACAAATATATATTTTTTAATTTAAATCGACATCAAATAAATCAGCACAAGAAAATAACGCCATCTTTTGGAAAGAGTACCAAATTAGAATCAAAATGTTCAATTTACTCATTTTAAAAAATGTCTGTACGGAAGCATGTTGCTGCCACGTCAGAAAAAAATACATCAGGCTAAAAAATACCTAAAAGTATATTTTTTTCTTGTGCGGCTTTGCCTCCCTGAAAAACAAAAGATTTAAAGATTAAAGCTTTAAGTTTTGCTAACGTGTGCCTATGGAAGCACGGGGTCTGAACTCGGCATTCTGGGAGGATTTAGGGGAAAACCACGAGTCCTACACGGGTGAGAGGAACAGCGGCTGAAAGAAGACAGAAATACCTACGTTTTGATATATAATTTCTTTTAGTTACCAAAGACGAACTGTAGGAGTTTTTAAAAGTTTAAAAATTTTTAGACAGCTGAAAAGTTACCGACATCAACCGTTAGCTGAACAATCTGTGGAAAAATAATCTGCGATTGGGTAAAAACCGTAAAAGATAGCAAAAAGCCATTTCAGACGTGTTTAGTCCAACTTCCTGTGACCTCCATGTTTTTTGTCCAGCAGATTTTGCTAATTTTCCCGACGTTCCACGACAGGAAGTCAGTCAAATATTCCCGATTGAGCCACAGGTTTTGGTAGAAAATCTTTCACATCAATCCAAATAGTTATCACAACAAAATTTGCCTTTAAACAAAATATTGTTCAAATATTTCCTGTGATATTAAAAATAAACAATAAGTACGTAAAAATATCACTTTAAAACATTAAACAGGTAACTTTAAAACTGATCTTTATAACAAGTTATTTCTCGTCGCTCTGTAGCTTCATAATTTGAATAAAAATCAGTTTTTAAACATTTTTACAAAAACATTTTTATTGATTGAACCCAGGAAGGACTCCAATGTCAAAACACATTGAAATATAACCACTGAATTATTACTTTACGTGGAAAAGTAGCAAATAAGACACGAAAATAAAATACACAAAACAAATAAAATCTGAAATAAAACCAAACGTGACACTGCAGGAAAAACTAAACGTTTGAAAAAAAAAATCTAATTTTTGTCTTTTTAATTTCATTTTTAGTTTTAGAAAATTTTGTAATTAATTCTAAATAATTAATGTTACTGAATTTTTGGATAAAACGAGCTGCGTTTTGGGGAATGAAACCGTGTCTCGGTTGTTTCTTTCCTGCAGGGCGTCGGCGAAGCAGCGACAGGAAACCCGACCCGCTCAGCGCTGCCGGTCCCAGCGCCAGATGGAGGCGTCGTCGCACACGGCGATCAGGATGCTGCTGTCACGGCTGAAGCTGGTCTGACGGATGGCCGACGTGCATTTGGGGAACGTCAACGTGGTGCACCTGGGGGGGAACCCAAAAAGGGAGAGGGGTTTGTTTTTCTGCACGTCAGACAAGAAGCTTTTTAAAAATTTTTAATCGATTCATCTGTTTAAACTAAAAAAACTGGATAACCTGATGGAAAATCCAGTTAACCAGATTAAAAAAGGTTCTACAACAGTGTGGTCCAGAACACACGACGACCACATTTTGTTTATTTATTCCTCAGTAAAAAGAGCGAAAGTGTTTATTAGGAAAAATAAAGTTTGAGCGTTCTGACCTCGAGTGAATAAAAACAGATTCCACCGAGTCGTTCTCTGAGGTTCTGGTTCTGGACCGTTCTGTTGTAGATTAGCTGCTGTGTTTGGGATCATTGTCCTGTTTGTCGGACAGATGGCCTCACATCTGACTCCAGAATCAGCCCAAACCATCAGCCCTCCACCACCGTGCTGAGAGCTGCAGAGCATTCTGGGTAAACATCTGTCCTCTGGTCTGGTTCTGCTCCAGAAGTCTTCTGGTTCCTTCAGGTCGAGCTGCCATGTTGTTTTTAGAGAGAAGAGGCTTTAACCTTTGACCTTTAACCTGCTGACTGAGGCCTGTAGAGTCTGAAGTGGAGCTCATTTCTCTGAGCACTGCATGGTCTGACCTTCAGGGTGAATCTGCTAGTTTGATTGGCAGCTGTCTGAAATGTTGTGAATAATCTTCCTCTCTGTAAAATGATGGACTCCAAGTAGTCTGGAAATGACCTTTGACCCTTCCCAGATTGAGTCTGAGGTCATTGCTGATGCCCTTCCGCCCTGGCGTCGTGTTAACACTCACCTGGAGCTCCAGAGCAGCAGAACCTGCTGATCCTGAAGCTCTGAGCTCCTCTGGAAGCAGATTTTTACTCAGATTTAACTTTTGGTTTAACAAAGAACGACTCTGTGGAACCTGTTTGTGTTTTTATTCACCTAATTTAAACCTGAGTGATTTCAGAACCTGCTCCTGTCCTGATATTAACATCCGTTCCTCAGAAAACCCGTCTCTTACTTGGCTTTGTGAGGATCCTCCACCTCCAGGTCCCAAACGTAAAGCTTCCCCACCTGGTTTCCCAGAGCCAGCATCTGTGGAGCAACAACGATCCCAAAATTAAACATTTTACGTCGTCGGCCAGAAAGAGTTAAAAACACAAAGCAGGAGAAGTTCCTGCACCTTCTGCCAGAAGTCCATGGAGAACCTCATGTACCAAATGTCACACTGGCTGTAATCGAAGCGCCCCAGAATCGTCACGTTCGACTCGTTCGGCTTGATGTGGTCGATGTCGTCCTCCATCTTTCCTGGTTTCCAGCAGACGATGGCGTTTTCACAGGACTGCGGCGACAGAAACGACACTCTGACCTTCACAGCCACTCCAGACACAGTTCACTTGTTTTTAACGGTTTAAAAAAGGCGGCGCTTGCCTTGGAGAGGATCAGGTCCCCGAGCCACCGCACACAGTCCACGTAGTTCCGGTGGATGTCTCGCGTCGAGAAGTCCGGGAAGTGAATTTTCTGAGAGACGAAAGGCCTGAAGAGAAAACGTTCTCTTCAGAATAAACGCGTGCGTCCGTTTACGAGGCGGAGGAAGACGTTCCTCACCTGTTGGTCTTGGAGGGGTTGTACTCGTACGAGCCCCGGATGGCTTTCTGCATCCTCTCCGAGTTGATCCTCCACAGCTTCAGGGAGTGGTCCATCCCACAGGACATGATCTTCTCCCCCAGCAGGTCAAAATCCTGACGCATTAAAAAAAAACATTGAAATTAACAGGGAAACATCATTTTTTCCTCATTAAATCAAACCAAACAGGAGAGAACTCTACAGATACAGACCAATTCAAGATGGCCGCCACAGCCAACTGATCTTGGAACACCAAAATCCAATTAATGTTACTGATATTTAGCTAAACTTCGGTGTAGTTTTAGCTACACGTCGCACATCTTTGCTTAAAACGCTGGCGTTCTGCTACATCCGACCCAATTCAAGATGGCCGCCGCGGCTGATCGACATCAGCCACACAAAAATGGCCACAGGAAGCAGATTTAGCCCAGATTTCTAAATAATTCCCACAGAAAACTTGCTTTACTAATGTAACTCTGAGGTAAAAAAAATGATGTATTTTCTGAACAGGAAGTCTTATTTTGAAAGCACCAGAACAGAAACAAAAGTTGTTGTTTTTTTGTCGTTTTGATTTTGTAAACCTTCAAACGACACGAGGACAAACTGTTTTTGGTGGAGAAATCAGTTTTTAGTTTTAAACCGAGGTCTTCATGGATGAACGAGGAAGTTCATCGCGGATCTTTGGGATGTCTTTAAACTCTTACGGCGCTCAGGACTTCGTCTCGGTGTCCCTCGACGCCTCCAAAAATGGCCACCAGCGTGTCGGTCTGGATGTTCCACAGCCGCAGAGCGTGATCTGTGCCGAGAATAAGCCGTTATTTACAAAAAGATCTGATTTGATTCCATTAAACAGCTTGTAAAACTCAAAACAGTTCCTTTGTTTTATTTAAAGGTATTTTTTATTATTTTACCTTTGCTGACAGACAGGAGAAGACTCGGATCCCTCGGATGAAACTTGAGCTCATTGATGGCGTTTCCATGACCTACATAATGCTGAACAAAAACAAAAGTGATCATCCATCCTGTTGCTTTAAATTTCAGCCTAAAGTTCATCATTAGAGACAAGCGCGCTAACATTTCCTGCTGTTCTCAAACGTCATCATTCTGTGACAGCTGAGCTAAACGCACCTCCAATGGAGGGGTCAAAGGTGAAGAGCGCCTCCCTAAACGGGCCAAGAAGCTACTAACCGGACCCTTTAACGCCACGACACGAGTCGAGACGGAGAAGAATCCCGCGATCGGCTAACATATTTTTAATTTTTATACCTTGATGCACTGCATCGTGATGTGGTTGATGACGCGGATGATGCCTCGGGACCCGGCGACCGCCAGCAGAGGATGACTCGTGTTCGTGTCGTAGGTCCACGCACACGTGTAGAAGTTCTCATCTGCCTTTGAACACGTTTAGTCAAGAAAATTTGAGCGAAAACACCAAACCGCCCCCGGGTCAGCGTCAGCAGAGATTAACCAGCTTTGAAACGTGGATTCCTCCCCTGAAACTGATAAAATCAAAGATGGAGACTTGACCCAAGGGAGGGAGTTTAATCTGCACCTGAACAGGAGGAAGGATACGTCTGCATCAACGTAGGACTGCAGGAGTCGGATTTCTCCCTGAGAGTGACATTCGTACAGAGTTACCTGAGGAGGAGACAAACCAAACAGAAAGACGTGCGGTGTTTTCATAAAGTTCAAATGTAGTTTACTCTCAAACTGTCCAAAAAATAACCATTTATGGTGTGAAGACGGCCAACAGGCTGTTTCAGACGAGGCTCAATAATTCAGGTGAGAAAACACAAAAATAAGAAATAATCTCTGTTTTCCGATGAAGCTACAAACTAAAAAAGATTTTTAAAAAATTTATGTTTTTAGTTTTGTTTCTGGTCATTTTGACTCAGATGCAAACTAAACAACACAGCCTGTTTATAAACAGGAAGTTAGATGGTTATTCTTCTTTAATTTGTTGTTTTATTTGTAATAAAGTGAAGCGAACACATCTGAGGCAGCTAATCCTCTGCTTCGGTTTTAGCAGAAACCAAACTCTGGGTTTATGAGTCCCAGCAGATCCTGGACTCAGACTCACGGGTTTGGAGACAATTGGACCGCAGGGACAACCTGAAAGTCAGAAATTACCCTGTTGCTGCCGACCGTGGCGAACACCAGAGGGTCTCCTTCCTTGCTGTGCCAGTTAAACTGGACTCCGAACAGCGGCTGGCCGTGGTCCTCCTAACAAACGACAACAGAGACAAACCAGCATCATCGGGACGGAGTCACGACTTCCTGCTGCGTCTGAGGGGACATTCAGGACGGGGGGGACGCTCTCACCCTCAGGCTGTTGACACATTTAAAGGAGTATCTGCACTTCTTGGACTTCCACTTGCCCTTTCCCCAGCTCTTCCTGCCGGGGGCATTGGCCGTGTTGGTGGGGGTGTCAGGGCGCTCGGCGTTGGTCCCACTTTCGACGCTGACGGCGTCATCCTGCAAAAACCCCAAAAGGCAAAATCTTCTTTAGAAATAACCAAATCACAACACCTGTACACACATCTTTAATCTGATACTATTCCTTAAACGTATGCTGGAACAGATCTCAGCTTTATGATGTTTATTTACAGATAATTAACTGAAAACATGCAGCTGCAGCAGCTTAAAGTACTTTAATCACAACAATATGAGCTAAAAGGATGAATTTATGGCTTTGATTTGAGATTCATCTCCCTTAATAAAGGTGTGAGCACTTTGAAGGTGTTTATCTTTCCATCAAACCTAAACCAAAACAATTATATTTACAAAAAACTGACACCATTTATTTATAAGTTAAAACCCAACCTGTTTAAATCAGCTGCCCCTCCTGCTGAAGGTAAACAAAAATAACAAGGATTTATTTGTGCTGACAGCTTTAAATATATAAAAGGACAATGATCTATGTGTGAAATATTGTTAATAAAGAGGTTAAGAGTCAGTAACAATCTTCATCTCACTGATGCAGGTGGACAATGATCCTAGCTAACAGCTTTAGCATAAAGCTAAGGCTCTAAAATAGAAATTAATTTTTGCAGAAACAGCTTGGTTGGAGCGCTTACATTCTCGTCTCCTGATAAATCGGGGTTGCTGTTCTCGTCGCTGCTAAGTTTCTGTTTTTTCGCCGGTATTTCCTTTCCCGCTTCGGGCAGGCTCTTGTTGTCCCTCATTTTAGCTTAGCGGCTAACCGGGAGATGCTAACCCGCCTCTCTTTCTTCTTCTGAATTCCGGCAGCAACAGGAAACGGTGGCGCTCTGCTGCCCCCTGCTGTTCAGCCAGCGACACTGCGCGTGTTCCTGACGCATTTTATCAAGACTGTCTGAACAAAAATAGATCCAGCTCAGTCAATTTTGCAGACATTGAGCTAAAACTTGGTGTGGTGGTAGCCGAGAGTCATCCACAACACATAGTGTGACCACTAACTGATCAGGCAAAATAATCATTTAAATTTTTGGCATGAAAGGCAGCAAGTGATACTCTTTAAATGCATTAGACGCCACCTGACCAAATTAAGAAATTAATTTTGATCTTTTCCAGACACTGCAGGTGGTTTTAGTCTTGAAATTATCTCCAATGAACTTTAATTTAAGCATAAATCCCTAATAAATTGAACTATTTCTAATTAAAATGTAAAAAAAAAGTAATTATTGAAGTTAATGCTGATTAAAGGTTAAAAGTCTGATCAGCTCCTGAAGCTGAACATCAAGTCAAAAACAACAGATTTATTTAAGTTTATATAAATTTATTTAAAAAACAATCAGCCAATAACTTTAACATTCGAAGCACAGTTGCAGATGTGTTGCCGGGTTCGGGTCTACAGGATCATCTTCTCATCCAAAGAAGCCTCGCTCATCTCCTCGGACAGCCCTTCATCCTCCTCCTCCTCCTCAGCAGGCCTCTTCACGCCCTTCTGCTTCGACAGCGCCGCGGCGTATCGGATGTTGTACATGTTGAAGTCGCAGCTGTGAGGAGAAAACGCTCTTTAATCGATTTCATCTGGAACAGAAAGACTTCCTGAGAAGCTAAAGCTTTAAATCAACCAGCTTTATCGCCCGCAGCAGAGGAGAAGAAGAAGGTTTTCGCAGTTCATGGATTTTAAAGAAACTTCCAGGAACTAATCACTGGATGTACGTCTACCACTTGGATCCAGCCCCATTTAAGATGGCCGCCACGGCCCTAAAACTGGCTCCAATTTAGTCCGTTTTAAAGACTTTGTGGTGGAATTTGGTGTGCTGGACGCTAAGAGACATCCTCAACAGGTTTGAGGCTAAAACTGCGGCATGAAGTGGCGGGCGACAAGCATTCCTTGGAAGAAAACTGGACTTGGAATGGTTTCGGTGGCGTTGGAGACGTACAGTTTGGACAGGCTGTCGAAGTGTCTCTGGATGCTCTTCTGCAGCGCCTGCAGGGTGGGCAGGATGGATCCGGACCTGTGAACCCAAAACAAACCCGGTTCAGACACCCGGAGCCACAGCGTCACAGGAAGTCAGGCCGCCTCCCCCCCGCCCTCACCTGTTCTTCAGTTTCTGTCCGTGCAGCATGAGCAGGTTCTGGGCCCAGGCCATGTAGAACTGCAGGTGACCCGACTTCTCCAAACACGCCGCTACGAAGCCCAGCAGCTTCTCCACGTACACGTCGGGCAGCGACCCGCTCACCACGGGGACTGGAACACAAATGTAGACTCGTCACATTTAAGCGCCGGCAGCTCGGCGGCTTGATAAAAAACAAACAAACGCACTCACTCTGATCGTACGGCACCGCTTCCAGCACCTCCTGCTTCAGGGCGTTCTCGTTGAGTCGGAACGCCAGGATGATGGCCGCCTGCCACTCCTGAAGGCGGAGCTGCTTGCGGATGCTGGCCGGCGTCACGTCCAGGTCCAGATCGTACGGGTCGAAGACCAGCGAGGCGTCCAGGGAGTAGACCAACAGGCCCTCGGTGGTGGTGGCGGCCCAGCTCCGACCTGAGACGCAGAACTTCTCATTTAAAACGTTCGACTGATTTATGAGTTCATGTAATTTAATTTAAATCAGGCACATCTGTGGGCAGCACGGTGTGGCATTTAGCACCACATCCTGGTTCCTGTCGGACCTACCGGTTGGAGAGAACCTCAGCGAGCTGACTCGGATCTCCGGTTTGAAGTGGCGAGAACTCATGTCACCTTCAGAGACACAAAACTGGAGTAAAAACAAAACAAACAGCCGCAGCAGAAACAAGCGGAGAGTCCGACGTCGGCTCGTACCTCTCCGGACCCCCGGCAGGCTGATGTTGACCTTGTCTCCGTCTCCTTCGTCCACCAGAGACAAACTCCCGAACTCCGTCATCTTCCTCCTGTCCAGGAACTCCTGCGCAGGAAGTGAACGCAATTCTGACAAATCTGAGAGCTTC
Organism: Kryptolebias marmoratus; assembly: GCF_001649575.2. Lineage (NCBI taxonomy): Eukaryota > Metazoa > Chordata > Actinopteri > Cyprinodontiformes > Rivulidae > Kryptolebias > Kryptolebias marmoratus. The sequence goes on along the minus strand of NC_051452.1, from coordinate 6,482,022 downwards.
TGCAGAGATTTGTAAACCTCTCAAACCCAGATTTTATTCACAGAATAAATGTTGTACCACTTCCTGTTACACCCATAAAATTCTAAATTCTTGTTTATTTTTCTGACATATTTCCTGTTTCTTTTAGTCAAATATGATTCATCAGATGTGTTTTGTTTTCATGGTTCATCTCTCACTTCCTACCTCCATGGCGTCAAACGACAGGTTGCAGGAGATCTCAAACTTCTTCATGAGCATCTGCTCCTTCACGTTATAGATGCAGACAAACTTGGACTGCCCTCCCGCCAAAACCGACTCTCCGTCCGCCGAGTAACACAGCGACGTGAAGGACCTTAGACAAACAAACGAACCGCTGGTTTAAAACCCTTCGGCCCACAGAAACGCGCCGGCAGCTCAGCGGACACTCACTTCCCCTTGGCGGACTGCTTGGCGGTGATTTTGTCGGTCTCCTTGCGGCCCGCCTCCAGGTCGTGGCGCCCGGCGATGGAGCCGGTTTGAGCGGCGCTTTGAGGGCTCCAGAAGGAGATCTCTCCGTTCAGCGTGGCCACGGCTAACTCCTGCCCATCGGGGCGGTACGTCACACACAGACCTGAGGGGACGACAGGATTCAAGGAATGCATATCACACGTGGCGCCCTCTAGTGGCAGCAACAATTCAAAGTGCTGCATATTCACCGTCAGATGTGAGACGAAGTGTCTCCTTGACTTGCCAGCTGTCCAACATGTCCCACAGCCGGACGGTCCGGTCCCACGAGGCGCTGGCCAGGATGGACTGAACCGGACTGAAGCACAGGGAGCTGACCGGACCCTCGTGTCCTCCGAGGACCTGCGGGGGAGGACACACGGTTTGAGTCGTTCAGGAGACACGTCCCCGTCCTGCGGAGGTCTGAGTGTCCGTACCTCCAGCAGCCGGCCCGTCTGCACCGACCACAGGAAGATCTCGAAGGAGTCCTGAGCGCCGGCGCTCACCAGCTCCCCGCTGACATCTACAGCCAGGGAGGAGAACTGCGCAGGCCGAGGAGACGTGAAGGTCCTGAAGTTCCGGTACCTGCAGGGACAGAGGACACCCTCAGACCAGGCCTCCGGACAGGACCCAGAGCGGGACGGAGGCGGAGCTTACCTGTGCAGGTCGAACGCTCTGACCGTCCCGTCCAGAGAGGCGCTGACGACGACGAAGCCGCTGGAGGTGAAGGTGACGCTGGTGACGCTGCTGGTGTGCTCGGTGAAGGTCACGAAGCAGAGGCCGCTGTTGGTGTTCCACACCTTCACCTGGACGGGTCGACCCACAAACAGCTGAAGCCAGAACCGACAGATCCTCCCAACAAACAGCACCGACCGTTCGTTCAAACCATCAACAATCATCATCATCATTCAGCCTTTCCCCGTGACGGATTTTAATAAAAGCCGTTTTTTTCTCTCTGTAAACGGCGAGGACTCACTTTCCCATCATCCCCTCCGGTCACGACGTACTGCCCGTCCGGTGAATAAGCCAGGGCGGCCATGTTGTTGAAGTGTCCCTGCTGCTTGAAGACGTAGGACTCGCTCTGCCACTCCCACACCAGCAGCTGACCCATTCCTGAAACACAAACATTTTATTTGACCTCAGTCAGCAGAGTCGGCGCCGTTTGTCCCTGCAGAGCTGCCGTAGCTGTGAAGCTGTGAGTTTGTCAGAAGGTGGCTCTCCTCTGATCAACACGATGCTAATCAGGTTAGCTCTTCTCAGACCCTCCGGGATTTCGCGATGTTGCGATTTCAACTATTAACGCAAAATCAAGCAAACCCTGCGAAATCAAACTTTAACCCAATATTTATTGTTTCTAAAGTGATTCGCCACCGTTTCTGCGGTCTAGTCTCTTTTTTGTGGGTTTGTGTAGCGTGGAATACAAAATAACCCCAAATAACTCAGGAAGAAGACCTGTGACGTCACTTCCTGTTAACATCAGAATGCCGGGAGCGTGCAGGAGCAGCGACCGAAGCCAAAATGTGCGCTAATGCTTCACATTTGCCCACAAAGATTTCAGCAAACCAGTTTCCTCCCCAGCTGCAGGAGAGGGGGGGGGGGGAAGCCGTTTTGCACGTCCTGCAGTGTAATCATGGAACATAAACGCATCGACAAACACTTTGTGTCTGCAAAACATGTGAGGAGAGCTGCAGACCAGGGACGATCCAGAAATGGTCATGAATGTCAGTTTAGAAGCTATCAAAGTTCTCAAATAAAGAATGTCAGTGTTTGTTGGTAATTATCTTACAAAACTAGGAAGTATTTTTGGTTTATATATTAAAAGTTATGGTTGTTTATTGATTTTAGTAAAGAAAAAAATTGCAACTTTTAGGAGAATCCCCCGCGAAATCAGGCATTTTAGCCGCAACAATCACAAAAAATGTCCGCCAAATCCTGGAGGGATTGTCTTCTGTGGCGTTTCCAATGTTAGCGTCGATGCTAAGTGTTGGTCAGCAGCGTTTCTGACATTAAAGAAGCCACAGTTATTTAAATCGGTTTTTCTGTCTCTATATTTCAGTTTCAGCTGATAAACAAACGTCTCCAGCTGCCTCCTGACGTTTCGTCACAAACCCGGGTTTATTCATCACTTCGACTGAACCCAGAGGCGCCGTATGAAACCAGGGACAAGTCTTACGCGAGCATCCGAGCGCGATCCAGTCTCCGGAGGCGTTGATGGCCGCCGAGGCGATCCTCTGGTCTGAGACGCTGCGGGGCAAAAAAAAAAACAAACAACAAACAGTCAGAGAACGGTTCAGCAGCCGGGCCGTCTTCAGGAGCCCCGCCCGCCGACCTCTGACCTCAGAGAGTGAATCAGGTTGAACTCCGGCAGCTCGTGGAGGTGGAAGACCCCGGAGGCGAACGCCGTGACCAGGAGGCGGGTCGGTTTGTGGAACGCCGCCGCCGTCAGGTTGTTAAAATCTCCCTCCTTGTTGAAGAAATGTCTGCAGAAACAGAAGATTGGCTTCATTATTCAGAGCTGCAGTCCGGCCCAGTGCTCCGGGGGATATTTTACTAACAGACAGACGGGGTGGAGGACTCTCAGCTACTACCACACCTAACTTCAGCTCAGTGTCTGTAAAACTCAGAGGTTCTGGCTTTTTTGTGTTCGTTAAAATGAGCCGAACTGATGTAAAAGGTCAAAGGTCAAGTCATTTCTTATAAATTATTAGCAGACAGCGGCAGCGGGCGACATGCATTCCTTTCGTTTCTTAAAGATGACTCAGACAAACTTACTTGCTCCTCTGAACGTATCGGACGTTCTTGGTCTCGTCTTTGTTTCTGGGACTTTCAGTTTTGCCTCTGATCACCTCCCCTTCCTCCCCCTCCACCCTGTCCTCCTCCTCCTCCTCTTCCTCCTCCTGTTGCTGAGGTCTGGCTTTGGCCCGGTTCTTCTTCAGGACGAGGCCGTTGGGCTCGGTGTCGCTCTCCCAGACGCACAGCGTCCCGTCCCGACTCACCGTGTACAGCTGCAGGAACCCAAACGGCGGAGCGTTAGCGGCTTTTTTACGCCTGGATTTAAATCATCGCAGAGAAAAATCACAAACTCCACGCACGTCCAGACTGTCCTTCTCGAAGAAGCAGCCCACGACGACGTCCTTGTGTCCTCCCAGGGAGTAGTAGATCAGGTTGGCCCAGCGCTCGGCCCCGAACACCCACGTCGACATGTCTTTACTTCCCACCGCGAAACACCTGAAAGGAGACAAACATGATTCCCTGCAGGTGGTTTTAAAAACCTGCCTCCGCTCCGGTTCTCACCTGGAGTCGTCTGTCCAGCCGATGCAGGTCGTCTCATCGTACGGCCCGTAGTAGCTCTTGTCCAGAACGAAGGCGTTGAACTCGCGTCGCTTCCCGGGGGCGTGGTACATCAGCGCCACGTTCTCCTTCGTGGCGATGAACTTCCTGCAGCGGAGGTCAAAGTTTGATAAGGATGTCAGATTCTGACTTCGCTCCAGATGTTTCTCCTCTTCTTCTCCCATCAGTCTGTAAACATCTGGACCTGAGGAGAGCAGCTGCTGGAGGCACTAATGCACCCCCATACCATCAGAGAGGCAGGCAGAACAGTTCTCCTCTTTGCCTTGGTCTGTTTTAAATGTGACCTGTTCCTTTAATAATAATAAAAGAAAGAAAGATGTCTACCTGCCGTCAGGTGAGAAGCAGATGCTGCTGACGGGTTTGTGGAAGTCAAAGTGATGAAGGACAGCTCGGGTGACGAGGCTGACCAGCAGCGCCGCTCCGTCTGTCCGAAACAAACACAAACGTTTAGTTTGTCCTTTTTAAAAGACGTCCAGACATTTAGTCCAACTGTTCTCACCTTCGTCCACCACGACGGCCAGGTTCCCGTCAGGAGAGAGGCCCACACACGTGATATTCTTTCTGGTCGACACGGGGAACGTCTCCGACGTGTTGCTGCGGGACAAAAATATATATTTATGAAAAGCTTTTCCTGTCTCTACTTGCTTCCACACTTTGTGCTCTTTAACGTCCATCAGGAACGGCGTTTTCATTTTAATACTGTTCAAAATGTTTAATTTAAAATAAAATACAATAACATTGTTCCTTTGGAGCCTTTAGCTACTCTTCTGCTTCTTTTATCCTTTAGTTATCTTTCTGCTCCTCTATCCTTTAAGCTACAGTTTCATTAATTTTAGCTCCTGTTTCGCTTGTTTTATCCTCCGTTTTGCTTGTTCTTTTACAGTGATTTCTCTAATTATTCCTCTGTCCCAAAGTTAAAAACAAACAGATCACACATCAACATGTGTGGCTCAATCAGGTACGGCGTGCGATACGTTTTGGAAGCAGAACACCTTACAGGAAGGACAACGTTTTATCAAAAAACTGAAGAAATTTCCACATAAACAAAAGTATTTTAACTAAATAAGAGGTGAAATCCAGCCTGTTTGGAGCTCGACAGCAGGAACATCAGAGTTTAAACGGGTCACAGAAAGTTAGACAACTCCTTTTATGCTAGTTTAAGTTTTGTTTTGTTAACCTTTGAGTTGTTACGAACTCTTCTCAACCCCACCCAGCGTGTCCCTCGCTGCTGTAGGAGTTAGTTTAATAAATTAAATCTTGTAAAAGTGCAGAGAGGACACCTCCAGACTTCCATTCAATGTAACCTCCAAACATTTTGTTTAAATTTCTCTCATCTTGCCCATAAAACACCAGAAACATAAAAACTCTGATGTGTGGTCATCATTGTCCTCTGCTGATGGCGGTTCGAGACTTTTTCGGGAACGACTCGTTTTTTTGCACAGCGACTGTTCGTTTGAGGCTTACTTTTCAGTCTGCCTGTCTGCCTCTCTTTGACCTGGCAGCCAGGGAGCGAGGGACACGGGTGCGTGGTTAACATGGTGACAATAACAGACACTGGCAGCAGCTTTAACATTGTGCTGATCTCGGTCCTTCAGTGAAATGTTGTGTTTTTTTGTTTTACTCACTTCTTCAGGTCGAAGACTGAGATTCTGTTTCCAACCGGGCTGATCACGGAGTTTCCATCTTTGGAGAAATTCAAGTTCCCCTGCCGATAAACCGCCCCGAGCAAATTGGAAAACTACAAATAATAACAACAACAACAACAACAACAAAAAAGGGACAAATGTTTTCAGTTTCAAAGACATCCTCGTGGGCGTTTAATGACGTAAGAAGCTAACAGAAACATGAGCTCGTTTTCTCTAAAAACAGACACACAGATGATGATTTATAAAGTAAAAAACAAGCCGAATGACACTTTAAAAGGTAATATATAATATAAATATAGCACTAAGTGTGTTTAATGATTACAGATTTAAATAAATCCAAAGCCATATAAAATGCGACACTTTCTTAACGCAGACTGGTTCTGATCCGCTGGACTCACCCTGTAAGCGAACTTCATTTTAATAAAGTTTTCTCAGTTTTTGCTCCTTTGTTGCAATTTTAATTTCTTAAACATTCCGGTGAAACTCTGAATAAACTGTGAATAAACAGCCAAAGCTACTCATGCTGCTTCTTCCTCCACATGTGCATTGCGACTTTTTTTTTTTTTTTTTTTTTTTTTTTGTTGACACTCTTCACTTCCGGTTTGAGGCGAAAAGAAAAAAACCAACAGCGCCCCCCGGTGGTGACGCGGAGGCACAGCACCAAAAATCGACACAATGACGCCTCAAAAACAAGTTAACTAAAAAAAAAAACAATTATTTTGTGTAATGATTGAATCAGTTGATGAAACATTTTAAATCAGCACAAAAACGTATTAATTAGTTAAAAAAACCAAACCTTTCCTAATTTTGGACCATTTTGTAGCCATTTTAATGTTTTTTGTGACATCTGCAGTCATTTTTTCTTCACTTATAATTAGTTTCAAACAGTTTTGTGTTTAAAGTGGATGTCGCCTGCCTATGAAAGGTGAAAGGCAGGTGATAATGTTCCTGCCTGTGCACGTGTTAGCAAAATATCTCATGAGCCAATAGAAAATAATCATTTGGAGTCAACGAGATTCAAGATGGCCACCATAGCTAATCAGCTGTAGCCAACGCAGCTATAATTTAAGGTGGTAGTAGCTGAGACTGATCCCCTACACACACTGGGAAACATGTTTTCTTTCTGTTTTATCTGTTTTCCTCATGGTTCTCCATGGTTTTAGTCTTAAATAATAAGAATTACAGACATAAAAAAAAAGACGAGACAAGTTTTATCCCAAAAAGTCGTGTTATCGACATCTGAACTAACAGTTAAAGGCTTGTTTTGTTTCTTTGTGTCCACAGACATAAATTCACGTTTATTTACAGACTTCAAAGCAACAGATTTACGGAAGTAAAGACGAATTCAGGTGAGACAGAGTTCAAACTAAAACCTGACGAGAACGACACCCCGGCAGCCGTTTCTCGTAGTTTCCCCGCTGGCCTCGACACGATCCCTCCATGAATAAATCATCTGCTGGCAGCTCCGGTGCGAACGCAGCACCCGTGTCGGGATGGGCCGCTGCCAGAGCCGGACAGAAAACGATCCTCCTCCTGGGATAAATGGCGCCGGTCCGGTCTCTGCTCACGGTTTACAAACGTGTTTTTTGGTTTTTTCACCTCAAAGTTTTGTGCCACAGGTCGAAGCAGGGCACCACGTGCAGCCGGACGTATTTCTGTCCCCCCGTGGAGCACTCCAGGCAGCCGTAGACGGTCTCCCGCCGCTGCGCCCCCATGCCGCACAGCGCGCACGGCCCTTTGGGGATGTTGTGCTTCAGGAGGTTGACCCGCGTGTGCGAGCTGTCCCTCAGGTAGGCGGTGGACACGTCCGTCATGCTGGCAGCCTTCTCGTAGTAGTCCGTCACCATGTCGTCCATGTAGGTGTCCGAGTGGGTGAGCTCCTCCATCGTTCGGGTGTCTGCACGGGAGACGGGCGTGAGCCGCGCCACAGGGACAAAATGGCAGCCAAAGTGCGTACCGTACCTGCTCTGAAGGGGTTCCCGTAGATGATCCCGGACAGGAAGCGGCGCAGACGACCCACAGAGAACCGGCCGATCATGCCCCCCAGCTGCTCCCTGATCTGCTCGCGCTCAAACCCCCCCTGAGACTCCGGGGCCACGCAGATATCTGCAAGACAAGGACGGGTCAGGGGACAATCAGAGGACGGGTCAGGGGACAGGTTAGGGGACAACTCAGAGGAGAATCAGAGGACAGCTCAGAGGACAGCTGGACAGCTCAGAGAACAATCAGAGGACTACTCAGAGGACAGCTCAGAGGACAATCAGGGGACTACTCAGAGGACAGCTCAGAGGACAGTCAGAGGACAGCTCAGAGGACAATCAGAGGACAGCTCAGGGGACAATCTGAGGACAGCTCAGAGGGCAGGTCAGGGGACAGGTCAGAGGACAATCAGAGGACAGGTCAGGGGACAGCTGGACAGCTCAGAGGTCAGCTCAGAGGACATCTGTTCTTCAGGTTTCAGAAGGACAAACATGGGGGACATTAACCCAGCCTGCAGCAGAGCAGGTTCAGGTGGAAGTCCTACCGAGTCGTCCGTCCAGCCGGACAAAAAGCTCGCAGATGCTGAAGGCGATGGTGGTGTGAGCCGGGATGACGATGGCTTTGTCTCGACCTTTGGGGTTCCTGCCGTCATCGATCTGAAACTGCAGCAGAGCAGAACAATGAGGGACCTCAGGGCGTTTATTCTGACAGGAAGTTGTTTCCTCACCCTCATGGTGGTCCCTCTCATGCCAGCGTGGACAGTTAGGGAGCACTGGCGCGTCGTCCGGATGCTCTCTACGACGACACAGAGGACGGTCCGACCGCTGTCCTTGGACTGCCGAACCAGGCAGTGGTCCAGGTCCACTTTCCTGGAAAGAACAAACAATCGAACATTATGTTTTCTGTCTGGTGTTGTCCCGACGCACGCCGTCCTCGTATGAGCAGCAGGGTTGAATAACAATCATTTATTCATCCTTACTCACGTTCCCTCCGCCATCAAGAGCTCGGAGGTCAGGCGTCAACTTGTTAGTAATGAAATCTGTTTTGATTCGCTCCCTTTAAACGAACCGCCCGAGCAGCTGGTAAACCAACGCCACGGCGCCGTACCTGGAGTTGAGTTCACGCAGCAACGTCGGCACCTCCAGCTCGTGTTTGGTCACGATGCCGAAGGAGGCTTTGACGGCCACGGAGTCCGACCCGCTGATGTTGAAGCCCACGTCGTTGATGATGTGGTTCCCCAAGCGGCCGCTCAGCGCCACGTCCGACTTGTCCTCGTAATTCAGGAGCTGATAGGACGACACTCCTGGAGAAGAAATATAATAAACAATCAAATGACATTAATTTAATCTATCAAGACATGTTTTGTATTAGAACTATATTAATTTTACATTTATAGACAGATTTAGCCTAATAATAAAATATGGGAAGATGTCTGAAAAGTTTGATTTTATCCCATAAATCTGTAAAGATATTTTATTTACAAAACTTGTAACAAGTTGTGAGGAAAGTAGACATATTTTAAAATCAACGTGTTTTTAAATGTTTAACTTTAGAGGTAAATTATCTCGACTGTTTACATAAATTTGCACAAAAACAGCAAAACAGCTAGCATAGCTGTTAGCAGCGAACTACAAAAAAAAGACCCGAAACAAACCGACAAACAAACAAATGTTGGTAAAAATAAAGGACATGGAGGACATTTTGATGAATACGAAAACAAAATAAACTGTTGGGAAAACAAAAACATTTATCTACATTAAAAAATAAACATCAAAACACCGTTACGCTAGCTCTTTCCCCGTTAGCTAGAAGTTAGCTTAGCAAACAGCTAGTTAAACAACGTTAGAGCTAATTTAGCATGGCCTCCATCTTGTGGCTAAGCTAACAAGCTCATGAAAGCCCATAAAAAGATCCCCTGAAATATGTTTATTTATTTATAAACACAGATAAAAGAAAAAATAAACATTAAACTAAAACAGGCTAATTCGGGGAATAGCTGTTAGCAACTTTAAATCAGTTAGGCTAATTTTAGTAAAGAATTAACCCAAAAAACATCAAACTACTTCAAAATTGAAAGAATCTAACTTAAAGCCAACATGAACGCCATAAAATTATTTTTATTATTATTAAATTTATGCCTAAAACCCTTTTTTTCTCTCTGCTTGTCTAACATCTTTGGTTAAAGTTTACAAACATTACAAGGAGGACAATTAAACGAGGCTTTTAAAGACAAAAACAACCAGATACTTGTTTTTATTACTTTATAACAAGAAATTTTATCACTAACAACAATTAAGCAACTAATAATCATTTTTAAATATGATTTTGTTTCTGAAAATCATCTTAAAACCCCAGAACTGATGATTTTGACAAATTTTTTTTATTGCTGCTTTGTTTTTGGTGATTATTTCACATTTTCTGCAGCACTTTGGTTGTTTTGTAAACGAGTTTATTTAAAAAAACAAATTTTGGCTCGACCTGAAGGCTGACAGGTGGAAATTAAGCAGTTTTTTTGTTTTCAGCATGAAACTAATCGATTTATCTGTAACGACAGCTGTTCTGGTGTCGATCAGAGATGCATTTTGACTCATTTCCTGAGTAAAAACAACGAGCAGAAGACACCCGGATCAGATCTGGGCTCCAGTTCTGTTTCCAGGTTCAGCCCTGGGTCGTTATTTTACCTGCGGTGATCTCTTTATCGCCCACCAGGATGTCTTTGAGGGAGAACGGAGTCGAGGCGTACTTGTTCTTCTTCCAGAAATGCCTCTTCCTCTTCCTGGTCACCAGGCTGAGGGGCTGGTAGCGGTCGGCCTCGCTCAGGCTCGGCACCGGGATCAGCCTCCCCGTGTCGCCGACCTGCTTCACAAAGTTTTTAGTGGCTGAAGCGAACATGTCACTTTATAAAAATCTAAATAAACGGAGGTCAGTGGTGTCCGGCTCGTCTCGGTGAGGAGGCGAACTCAGGAGTGTTCTTTCAGACTCGTGAACTCATGAATGATTCAGGTGACGTGTAAGCGAACCCAGCACCAGGTGTGTGTTACACCTGATCCACGGCTGGCGGCCGGCAGCTTCCGTTCGCGTGACCAATACGACGAACGCCGTCCGTCTTTGACTAAACAGCAACTTCCCCCACAGAAGTTACATGAAACATCTGCTTTACCAAAAATAAACCAGTGTTTTCTTTTCCAGGGTGTCCTTTTTGGTTTATTCTGGATAAAGTCCACTTCTCCTCAGGCCGGCTCCTGTGGGAACGCTAACATCTACTTTAAACAACCAGAAATAACCTGGACTGGATTTTACTTTTCTGTCATTTTTCCCTCCTGGCAAAAAAATAAATAAAGACAGAGGCTCTTATAGTAGCTCAAAAGTATGAATAAAGAGTTAAAATTATATGTCTTATCATTTATTTTTAAACACATTAGTCCAAACATTGTTCAGCCAGCTGCTACCCTGTTAGCTAGCCACAAGCTAACGAGGATTAGCGGCTGCTAACTTAGCCTAGAAATGAAATGAAATGAAATGAAATAAAATAAAATAAAATGAAATAAAATGAAATAAAATAAAATAGCTCCAGAGTTCAGCTCGGTTTGATTTGTTACAGTCTGGTTGAACATTTTTCAGCTCATGAGCTTCAGCCGTAAAACCAAATGGAGTCTGATAAACTTCAATTGTAAACTAAGACGGATGTCCAAAGAAATCAAACCCAAAATGGCCGCTTCTTGTTGATAGTCTGTTAGCAAAATCCGCTAACCGAGCTTAGCAACGACTCTCAGTAAATACGGTATTCTCCAAGGTTAGTTGGCTGCGGCGGCCATTTTAAATTCTCCAGACGTTATTCAGCTGTAGAGGCTCATAAGATATTTTGCTAACAGGCAGACAAACAAGACGAGATGACCGGTCAGAGAAAAGTTTGTAGACTAACTTTTAAAAGATAAAATATTTGTTCTTATCGTTTCATCTTTATGGCTTCCAGTTAAAAAGAGGAGATCTCTGAATATTACTTCATTATAGTTAAAAAACTATAAAAGATGGGTTTCTGTCAGAGACAGGAAGTGTCTTCCCATCTGTCTCCGTCCCTGGACGGCTCTTCCTGTTTCCTTAATGAGAAATCAGTCTGTCCTTCAAGAACCTGAAAAGAGGAAACGAACCACTTTTACTTCGTCCACTGAGACAAACGCTGCGTTAAAACCGAGCGGAGCTACAGCCCCTCACGAAGGGGACCCCGCGTCGCGGTGGACGAGTCCTAGTGTTTGTTTTGTTGTCCTCCTCCGGGACGTCCCTGGCAGACCTTCGTCCTGGAAAACAAATCAAACGGACGCCAGAAACACGCCGTAAACTGCTCAGGCTGGAGCGTCCGGAGGGAGGAAGATTAAACTCAACTAATTATTCCACCCGAGTGGCTCCGAAACCATCAACCAGCTTTAATTTTAGATTAAAGGGCTATAATATATAAATATATAAAAATGTTTGGGTGCTTAACCAGACGTCTGAGCAACACATTGAAAAAATTCAACATTTCATTTAAACATTGATGCAGAGTCCACATTTAACGGTCTAATTCGACCTCCGACCCCTCAGGACAGCACGTCTTTGTTTATTTTAGTTAAAGTGACGATTTAATGACATCCAAACTGGTCCTAACTGCAGCTATCACAGCTTGTCACGGGCGAGGGAGCCATGTTGGATTCTGAGGTTGGTTCCTTGCAGAAAAACCTCAGAAACTGAGTTGGATTTCCAGCATCAAGCGTCGCTCCGGTTGGTTTTTCTGACTTCCAGGTTCGAAGCGAAGAACCAGAAGGACCAGACTTCCAGAGTCTGACGCCACAGAAGAGCGGGGACGTCCACTGGACTCACTGGACTCTGAGCGTTTGTAACCGATGAGATGTTTAGAAAATCCTGGCCCGTTTTCGTGTCCACGGCTTGGAAAACTGGATTTTTCTGCTCCCGTTGTGCCAACCTTGGCAGCCGGCCCCACATTTATGATTTATCTGCAGGCATGTGCTGTTTGAAATGAAGACAGGCAGATTTGGACCAGTCTGTTATTAAATATCAACTATAATCGGTGTGGTTTTTAGGTGTTTGTTATCCTGTGCAGGTGTCAAAATACAGGTTGGAGAGACATCTGTGACAGCTCTGAGAGAAAACCTGTCACAAAAACGTTTTGAAGACGTTCAAAAGTCAAGCAGCAAAATTAAAAACCCTCGCAAACATGGCCGCACATCCTGAAGCCAGCCGAGTGAGGTACAGTTTACAGAAACCGGAAACCAGAAACCGGAAACCAGAAATCTGGACGGGTTCAAGACGCCCGCGACAACCTTGCAGGCCTCGGCGACTCGTCCGAGGAGAACGAGGTGGTTTGGAGACATTTTCTGGACTCTCCTGCAAATGTTGAATCTACAGACGCTAATCTGTAGATTTTCAGTCAAACTAAACTGAAAACGTGTTCAAGTTTGCAAAAAAACATCAAATTTATCAAAAAATTGTGTAAAAAAAACAACCCATTTTGGTTAAGTAGGTGGTGATAACATCCACATTAATATCCATCAAAATACAAAAATAACCCCACACTCTTCATCATTTCCTGTCAATAATAAGTCTAATGGCGTCAGAGGGTTTGCTGTTTAAATCGTCCAGTTAGTGCGGACACTTTGGGTCATTTTTATCCACTTTTCTACATTAATTAGACTAAAATATGAAAGACGGAACATCTTTAAAGTCATTGTTCTTAGACTTTAAAGACGTCAAAGTGACGAGTCATGATAACTCTCCATCAGAAAAAACAAAAATATTCCCTAAAATAACCATCAGGCACTGATTTAAGTGGTTTTCAGGATTGCCCCTTCTTTTTTGATCAGGACTAATTTCAGGCAGCCTTTAATTAGTCCCATCCTTCAGGGCGGCTGCAGAAGCCCGAGGAGGAGGTTGGCTCCGGAATAAAAGAAGAAGAAACGATGAGAGGGAGGGAGGACGGCTGGTAGCAGCAGGGAGGTCTCGGCGAGGAGGTGAGGGGGGGGGGGTAATCGCTCGTCCAGGAGCCCTGTTGCACCCTGGGACATTTGGATTTTCCAGCCTGAACGCTGCAGCTCGGGGTTGGGCTCGTCTGGGACAGTTTGCGAGGACATGCAGACATGTCGCTTTGCTGGAGGATTACGATCTGCCTGGCCCTCACCTTGGCTCAGGTGATCGCCGTGAGCTGCCAAGAGGACGCCCAGGAAGGTGAGTGTCAGCTGCTGTCTGAACGCAAGGACTGGGAAACCAACGCCAGGAAAAACACGGATTGTTGGAGATCTGTCTCCCGTTTTATCAGTTTTCTTTTAAGTGTTTGAAGCTTCTCTGCCTCGGAGCTCGTGAACCTCTCTGACTGGGAAATAAAACCTTAAATCCACCAGAGTGGATTTTACAACCTAATTATAGATCATTTTTTTAATTCATGAAGCTACTAAAAGCCACTAGATGACAAAAAAAATGTCAACTTCTTAATATTTAATAAAAAACTTCAGGTTTGATTTGATATCAGTGCCAAATGTTGAGCCTAAAGTGGCAGAATCTCAAATTTCAGGTAATTTCTGGTTCTCTACCATGTAAAATTCAAAAATAGTGCGTCCCTGGAAGGGTTCCGCTGACTCTAAGGAGCGTGCACGGCTGGCCGGTCTATTTCAGAGCAACGCTGAGGCTGAATGATGGGGTTGCAGATGCCACGGCTATAATGATGTGGCCTTGTGGACGGGACGGACAAAAGCAGGCCACTAATTTTGGTCAGACTTTGTGCCAGAAGCAGACGAGACACACCCAGAGTGAGAAGATGCTGGAGATGAAAATATGCTGCTGCTGCTTTTATCCAGCTTCACCTCCGCTGAAGCGTTCGAGACGCAGAGGAAGAGCGGAAACTTTATTTATAGACGCGCAGCAGATGTTTCAGGTCTGAATCTGTTTAATTAAACGGACGAGGAAGTTTTAGTCCGACGGATGCGTCCCGTTTCTGCCAAAGTCGTAACGATTTAAAGTGTTTGGAGCAATAAAAGTATGAAAAATTAATTAAAGACAAAAACAGCCGACGTGTTCGTGTCCCGACAGGAAGTTTAAAGCTGATGGATTCATGCAGTTCAATATTTAATTTGTTAAAATAAAGACGAACTTCAGGTTAAATAGATTTTATTTGATGTTTTTTTAATTCACAACATATTTTTATTTCTTAGCTTTTTGCTCGGCCTGAGACTTGCTTTTGTTTTTACTTGTTTTATTGTCTTTTTCTGATTTTATTGTTGTTTTAACTGTTTTTATTCTTTGTTTTATAATTTAAATTTGTTGCAGCTGTGGTTGTTTTTATAAAAGAAGTAGTGGAGGAAGCTAATACGCTAACATTTCTGTTTTTACCTGTTTTCTGCTTGTTTGATGAACTCTATGTTCATCATTTCATTAAAGCTTTAAAGCTACAGACAGCAGCTTTATGTTTAGATTGTTTTCAAGTCTTGATTTGGTTTCCTCTCCTAAAGAAAAGTGAAAAGCTAACATGACGTCTCAACTTCTTCATTTCACGCTGAGTCTGAGATTCCCGCCTTTTTCCTTTTGTAGGCTAAGCTAACAGGCTACTCAGAGTTGCTTCAGATTTATCTTTTTTATTTGAATTTTTTTGAAGCATTTATACTCTAAACTCTCCCATATTAAAGGGGCAAGCTAACATAACTTCACCGTTTGGCTTCCATTAATTTTAATTTGTCTTCAAAGCTAACCGTCCGCTAACAGGAGTCTCATCTTCAGTATTTTAATTTTATTTACTGTTGCTTTAAAAGTTAATTCTGTAATCCACAACAAGAAAATGGACAAGCTAACGTAGCTCAATACTTTAGCTAATGTCTTAATTCACATTAAGCCAACAAATCTCATTGTTTTCATTTTCTGTGCTAAGCTAACTGATTGCTAACAGCAACCTTATATTTTGTTTGTCTTGTTTTAAAGAGTTAAAAGTGTCAAGTTCTAAAAAGAGGGGAAAAAACAAACATAACTTCATCTTTCTGCTAACATCTTAAATTCCAGTCACTCGGCAGTTCCCGCCTTTTTCCTTTTGCATGCTAAGCTAACTGGCTACTAACAGAAATTTCAGATGTAGCTTTATTTATTTATTGTTTTTAAGTTAATAAAGTAACTCCCATCAAGAAAAGTGACAAACTAACATCACTTCTTTATTTAAACCGAATCAACATTTTCCCACATTCATCTGTTTGTTTGCTAAGCTAAAAGGCTACGAAGATTTACTTAATTTAATTAAAAGCATTTCAGGAATGTGTGTTTTTGTCCATTAGAGCCTTTTTAATTAAACTCAGAATATTTGATCACTTCTAAAGTTTAAGATTTTATGTTTTTCATTAAATAGTTTCTAGTTTTGGTGTAAATTAACGTTTGACTGATTTCGTCTCGTTATAAAAGTAATCTTCAGACGAATTCAGACGCTGAGGAACTCGTAATCCATGGTGTCAGTTTACATTCATACACATTTCTCCCTGGTTCATGTAAATATTGTTTTTATTCTAATATTAGATATAATTTATTCGACCTAAGGATCCAAATTATGTAAAAAAAAGAGACAAAAGTTGTGTATTCTTTCCAAAATATGAACAAACATGGAGCTTAAACTAGGTGTTTATCATAAAAGTAGAGGTTATAAAACTTGAAATGCTTTTTATTTTATGTTTATTGTTCCTATGGAGGTTATTTTTGGGAGTTTATGTTTATAAATAAGCATAAAGTTGTGAAACATAGTGACTTTTCTGCATTTTGTTTACTTTTTAAAGCTTTCAGACATTAAATTATTCAGTAAGTTTGCTTTATTTGTTGAAATTGGGATCATTAAAGTGTAAATGAGGCTAAAAAACAGGTTTCAGTTTATTTATCTTGACGTATTGGACCTTCAGCTCAGCGTGCGGTGGCTTACTGATAAATTAACCTGGGTTAACAGAGAAAGATGTAGAAGGACGTTAATCAGGCTTTGAATAAAGAGTCGTGGTAAAACAAGATAAAAAGTTGGTTCTGCAGCAGGTTCCTCCGGGTGTGGCCCGACCTCAGCTTTTACCCAAACCCAACATATAATCCAGCCGCTGTGGTTTCCCTGAAATAACTGCAGCGTTTAAACGCCTCGCCACATAATTGGTGCTCAGAGACGAAACTGAAGGTTTCTGAGCAGATTTAATCGGTTCTGTCCTTCTTTTCAGACAAACCTCGTATTTCTGCACGTTCTTCCTGAAATTAACATCAGATATTTGTATAAAAATATGATATAAATGATATAAATATTAAGTTTCAGGGCGATTTTTCTCACCTTAACTGTGAACTGAACCATAAAAGATGTTTTCCCTCAACTAACTTTAACTAAATACTTTATTAAAAAAAACTTTTTATCTCATCTAAAAACTCAGAAACAGGCAGTTTGTTATATCTAATTTTTACCATCTTTATAATTCCTACATTTCTATAAATAATAACTTTATTTAACTGCTTTTTATTCCCAGTTTATTAAGCAGTCAACATTTAACATTTAACTGCCATTACATTTTAATACCCAACTCTAAATTAGAAATAATTACTTTCCAGGATCAAACAATAACTACTTTTTAAAAGGTGACCCATTAACGCGTTAAAGATGTTTTTAAATCCATAATCAAGTTATTTTAATGCCTTTTATTTGAGTTTTTGTGCTTCTAACAGTTTCTACATCATTAAATGATTGTTTTTGAGTTAATATAATTTAAACTGGAGACAAATATCCCTCGCTTTGTTTACGACTCGTAATTGTGACCTGACTCTGCTGATTTCGCTCACTTATCACAAAAAAAACTTTTGGTTGTGAAATTTGCAGATTTAAGGTTATTTTTTAACCAGAGATGATGCACATATTCAAAAAACAGTAGAAACTGGTGTTTTTTAACAGTTTCAGAAGCTTTAACTCATTTCTTCTTATAACCAGGAGCTTTTTATGTCTAACATGAACCAAATCTAACTCATCTGAATCATTTCTTTGATTTAAAATCTTTTAAATGAATAAAACAACAAAAGAAATGTTTATTTTTCCTGTTTATTAGCATTAAAATGAGAGGGTTTCGTCTGCAGACTCACAGTTTCGTACGTTTTGTTTTGTTTGTGTGTTTTTCTGACAGAAATGTTCAGTTTTTGTGTAAAACGTCGGGAGGCGGAGCCGACACGTCCGTCTGGGTTCAGGTTAAAGAGCTCCTGTCAGGGAAGATAAACGAGCTGCAGTTAAAGGATTTAAATTACAGTTAATGACATAAATCAGCTTCGTCTGCACGGGCTGCAGGCAAGAGAATCACGTTTTACGAGTCTTTGCTGCTCAGTTCAAACAGCTTAACTCTAAAAACAAACTTTCAGCTCGGTTCTGGAACAGAACCGGGTCTAAGAACAGAACCAGTCCACATCAGAATTCAGATTTTAGATTTATGTTTTTAAATTAGTTTAATTAGATTCTGTAACACGTCTGAACGCTCATCGTTGAAAGATTAACGAACTAGTTAAAAGCCAAAAGCATCAAAAGGCCAACTAAAAGCTAGGCTAGCTGAAAGCTGAAGTTAGCAGAACCACAGCTACAGGCTAAAAGTAGCAAAAGACTAGCTTAAATAAACAACAGGCTAGCTAAAGCCTAAAAGCAACAAAAGGCCACCTAAAAGCTAAAGGTAGCCATAGGCTAGCTGAAAGCGAAAGGTAGCAAACGCCTACCTAAAAGGTAAGGGAGCAAAATGGTAACTAGAAGCTAAAATTAGCAGAATAGCTCCAAGCTAGAAGCAGCTAAACTAGTAATAGGCTAGCCAAAATCTAAAAGTAGCTAAATGGTAGTTGGAGCCACAAGTAGCAAAGGGCTAACTAAAAGCTAAACTTAGCAGAACCACAGCTGAAGCCTAAAAGCAGCAGAAGATCAAAACAGAGGCAGCAGCTGAAGCAGATTTAAAAGTTTTTGAAGGAATTAAAGAGAATGTCACGTGTTTCTATGAGGAAAACATTTGTAAACAGAGTTAAATATTTAGAAAATTATGAAAGTTACAAAAAAAGCGAGGTGAAGGTTTTCATACAGGAACAGCTGAAATAACACAGAGTTCACAGAAGGACCACAGCTGGTGAATAAACTATAAATAAAACTATAAAAGGCTGTTTCCAGCTGTGGCTTGATGTTCCTGAACTCATCAGCAGGTGGCGCTCTCTGTCCTCCTCCTCCTCCTCCATCTCCATCATAAAAACCGCCACACAAACAAGTCGATGCCTTATATTATTTAAGGGGAATTATTCTGGAAATGTTCCGCCTTGTTCCGGTTCTTTAAATGTGATTTGTTAAAAAGTTTTAAACGAAGGACTGCAGGTTGATAAAAGAGATAAAAACCTGTCAGTGTTTTCCCTGCAGGACAAACAGACCTGATTTATTTTATAACCAGATTTTTCCTTTAGTTTCAAGCAGCAAACCGTCTGATTTTCTACATTAAATCTCGGTTTAACGTCTGACTGGGTGTTTAAAGTAAACCACTTATTTTCAGGATGACAGGCGCCTGAAACCACGAGACACATCAGCCGTTAGACGGCGTGTTGGCTCCCTGCGGCGGAGGTTAACGGTTGAATAACAGAATCTGTCTCCGTCTGTTTGATGAAGACTCCTGCACGGAGAGCGGGAAGGTGTACGCCAACAAGGAGGTGTGGACCCCGGAGCCGTGTCGGATCTGCATGTGCGATAACGGCGCCACGATATGCGAGGACGTGGTGTGTGAGGACCTCGGGGGCTGCCCGAACGCCGCTGTCCCGGAGGGCGAGTGTTGTCCCGTGTGCCTGACTGCCGCTTCAACGCTTCCTCCCGGCCCAGACGCCACCTCAGGTGACTTCTTATGCACTCGTGATCCGGGTCAACCTGGCGTTAGCAAACAACCCAGTTCAAGATGGCTGCGACAGCAAAGCCATCTTTTTAAGCCCAAACATGGCTACAGCTCAGCCGATCCCACGGCGTCTTTGATTAACCTCCGACACGCAAGGCAACGGGCAACAAAGGCTCGTTAACTCGTCTCGTTAACTCTCGTCTTGTTAACTCGTCTCGTTAACTTTCGGCTTGTTAACTCTCGTCTTGTTAACTCGTCTTGTTAACTTTCGGCTCGTTAACTTTTGGCTCGTTAACTCTCGTCTTGTTAACTCGTCTCGTTAACTTTCGGCTCGTTAACTCTCGTCTTGTTAACTCGTCTTGTTAACTTTCGGCTCGTTAACTTTCGGCTCGTTAACTCTCGTCTTGTTAACTTTCGGCTCGTTAACTTTCGGCTCGTTAACTCTCGTCTTGTTAACTCGGCTCGTTAACTCTTGTCTCGCTAACTCTCAGCTCATTAACTCTCAGCTCGTTATTTGATTTGTTAACTTGATTCGTTAACCCTTGACTCGTTAACTCTTGTCTCGTTAACTCTCAGCTCATTAACTCTCAGCTCGTTACTTGATTTGTTAACTTGATTCGTTAACTCTCGACTCGTTAAGTCTCAGCTTGTTAACTCTCGTCTTGTTAACTCGTCTCTGTAACTCTTGTCTCGCTAACTCTCAGCTCGTTAACTCTCAGCTCGTTAACTCTCAGCTCGTTAACTCTCAGCTCGTTAACTCGGCTCGTTAACTTGGCTCGTTAACTCTCGTCTCGTTAACTCGATTCGTTACCTCTCGGCTCGTTACGGGACACCAGGCAACAACGAGAAGAGCAGCTCGCTGTAAGGCCCCGTTCAGACCTCGCAGCACACATCAGTCTTGTCTCGGTCGATTCAAGCGTTCACACCTGGCGGTTAACCCGAGAACGTTTCAGGACATCAGAGACCAGCTCAGACGATTCTGGAAAAACTGACAACACATTCAAACACCAGAGCTATTTTTTTTTATTTTCCTTTATTTGGCTTTAACACGATTCAGAGCCATTTTGTTTTAGTTGTCTCTAAATAAGCTTCATTACGTCATCGATGGGAGGAAAACAAAACAACGATTAGTGGCGTCACAAAGCAAAGACCGAAAGTTTTAACCCATAAAACTCTCCAGAGAAATATTCTCCAGAATATTCCCAAAGATGGCCGTTCAGCCAACTCTTCTTTCGTTTTAACCCCGAGGTGTCCAGGTAATATGTCTGCTGCGGTCGGTCCAGTTGGAGGTCCCGCGGTTCAGACCCCCTCCCGAGGCGGTTTGAGTGAAAACGTTTTCCGCATGCTTTGAGGCTCCTCCCACCTGCAGCCTGGCAGCTCGGGACAGATTTTAGGTTCTTTGAATGAAATGTTCAGTTCTAAAACGGAGAACCCGTGGTTTCTGCGCCACAGCTGCAGACGGCACCGGGGAGAGCTGCGCCGCAGACGGCGAGGTCTACCAGCACAACGACATCTGGAAGCCCACGCCCTGTCGCGTCTGCGTCTGCGACAACGGCGTCTCCATCTGCGACGAGATCGAGTGCAAAACGTTGGCGAACTGCGAGAAGGTCGTGACCCCCGAGGGGGAGTGCTGCCCGGTGTGCGACAGCTTCGCCGGCGCCAGAACCAGGATAGGTGAGGCGCGGCGTTCAGCGTTTATAAATATATTTATAACATTAATGACTGAAAACTGACTGATTTCTTCTCGTTTTATCCCAGAATTGTTGGGTTTTAAGGTAAGTTATTAATTTCGTTCTAAAACCTTGAAAATGGCTCCTATAAAAGCTGGCGTTCTTCTTCTTCAGGGGCAGAAAGGTGAACCAGGTGACATCCCATATGTAAGTAAAACATTTCTGTCAGATCTGGTATCTTTGCAGCTTCCATTCCAGAAATAAACTTTTATTTATTTGTTGTTCAGGCGGTGGGGCTCCCGGGACTCCCAGGACCAGCGGTGGGTGACGAGAACGTTCCTAACGATCGTCAACTTTTTAAAGACTTTTAGCTTCACTTGAAGATAAATATGACCCCAAAAACCAGAAGCAGCTCTTAAATAAACCTTCATCCAACTTAAAATAACTTCAATAACTTCAAACAAAACAATCTTCAAAGGATTTCCCCACATTTAATGTGCATAAGGCAGATATATAATATAGCAAAACCAACAAAAACTTTGGTTTTCTCCAAATTTTGAGCAGAATTTTAAATTTATCCTCCAACAAACAACTTTCCCAACATTCAGTTTTTACAGAATCATCCAGCTGTGATATTCTCATGTTTATTTAATAAATAAAAAGTATCTGAACTAAATGATATCTGGTTATCAAAATAGGACTAATTTACTTAGTTTTTTTTTTATTTCTTGAATAAAACTACGTGCAATAATAAAGATAAAGAACAAACCATTTATGCCCCTCTCTGTCTTCAGATCAAACTCCAGGTTGTCGTATAATTAAACATTATTATCAGACAGTTTTATAAACAGAAGCTTTTACTGTTTTTTACTCTAAATGAAAACTAAATTCTCATCGTTTTGTCCTGAAGAAAACATTAACTCTGGGATTAAAATGAGTCCGTAAAGACACAAACTAGTCTTCTTGTCTTATCATCTCCTTTAAAACTGATCCGTTTTCTCTGCCAGCTGTCTGGAAATCCCTTCGTATAACAGTTTGGGTTACTGTGAAGCTTGGGGATTCCCTCTTTTTGTCCTGACGACATCACTCCAGACCAAAAAGCAGACGATAAATCACCAAATGTCAACAAACTACGGATCGTTTTGAAGCTTTAGACACAGAGAATTTTAATATATAACAGAACCGGACAGTAGAGGGTGCCAAAAACACCTCCGCAGCCATGTTTTCATGACCCGAGTTTCCTTTTGTCTGCTGATGAAAATGTACAAATAAGTGATAAATAAAAATAAATAAATGTTTGTTGTCCTCCTCAGGGCCCTCCAGGAGCTCAGGGACGCTCGGGACCGAGGGGCTTTAAGGGCCGACGGGTGAGTCAGAACCAGATTCAGCTCAAACCTTGAAGCTTTTATTTCTTTCACTGCTTTTTGAAGGTTTAAACTTTGTGGTTAAAATGCAAAAAAAGCCATTTTTACCATTTTATTAATTTGTTTGTTTACATCTCAGAAAGTCTCATAATGAGAGGATCAAACTTTCTTTTCTCCAAAGTTTGTTTTCAGGATGTCAATATTAATTAAAGTCAAAATAACGGCCTTTAAAGCTAAAATTAAAATATATTTTTTTAAATTTCTTATCATTTGTTTTCAGACTGAACAATCAGAAATCAGTTTATTTCTTTTCAGCCTCACTCATTTTGCTTCAGTTTATTCTTTTTTTTTAAACTCATTTTTCAATATTTTAGGGATTCCAGGGACCTCCGGGGTTCGACGGAGAGCCCGGTGTGCCGGGGAACCCGGGAGAACCAGGACCCCCTGGTGACGTGTCTCCTCCCGGGGTGAGCTGCGCTCCACATCAGTTCATCAATTCCTGTTTAGCTTATTTTCTGGGTTTGAACTGAATCGATCTCTTCCTCGAAGGGAAACCTGGGGTCTCAGATGGCTTCGGGCTACAGCGAGAAGTCGGGTTTTGCTCGGATGACGACGGCATCGAGGGTCAGTCCTGCTGAGGCGCCCAGAAACCTTTTACAACCTTCAAACGTTTTGTCTGATTTCATTTACCGAGCATGAAATGCTGCCGTTTCAGGGTGAACCAGGACCAAGAGGACTTCCAGGAGCATCCGGGGCTCCGGTAACTTTGAAGACTTCTTTTACTTTTGCTTGAAGGTCTAGCAGATAAGAAGCTAACTTTAACGTCTCCTCTCAGGGTCCACCTGGTGGACAGGGAATCCCTGGAGAGGCTGGAGATCCGGGACAGATGGTAGGATCGTTTCTACGTCTGATTCTGATGCTGAAGCTTCTTCTCATCCTCAGAAACCTAAATGTGCTTTTTTTAGGGTGAGCCAGGTCATCGAGGGCCCGATGGACCTCCAGGAAAACCAGGACCTGACGTGAGTCAGAAATATACACGTCCTCTTATTGGATCAGTCGGACATATTTAGGTTCTGGTGTTCCTTCTTTTTCTGGCCAGGGAGAACCTGGACCTTCAGGAGCAGCAGGAGAAAAAGGATATCCAGGATCAGCGGTAACCAATAATAAACAGAACTGGATATTAGTTAATTATGGAAATAAATATATTATGAATCTGAAAGGAAAGCCAATGTTTTGAATGCAGGGAGCGAGAGGGTTCCCCGGACTCCCAGGTCTTCCAGGACTGAAAGGACACAAAGTAAAGCTTAACTTTTAAACATCAACTTGAGGTTTTTAGGTGGAAAAAAGAAAAAGAGACCAGAATCTTTGACATTTTGATCTCCAACAGGGAAGTGCTGGTCTGGACGGGTCAAAAGGAGAGTCTGGGGCAGTCGGGACCAAGGTAGGAATCTGTTTCCTGATCCTGTGGTTCCCCAAGTGGAGGGGAACGGTTAACGAGCCGAGAATTAATGAGTCGAGAGTTAACGACCTGAGTTAACGAGATGAGAGTTTACCAGATAAGAGTTAACGAGACAAGTTACCGAGACAAGTTACCGAGACAAGTTACCGAGACAAGAGTTAATGAGTCTAGAGTTAACGAGCTGAGACTTAACGAGATGAGAGTTAACGAGATAAGACTTAACGAGATAAGACTTAACGAGAGTACCGCCAACAGTACAAACTCAGACCATGAGTTACTTCTCACAAAGATCCTGAATACATGTGACTAAAGTTAGAGCGCAGACACAAAGGGTTCCCCTGTGACCTTAACCTTTGACCTTGTGACCTTAAAATCATTAGGGATCATCCTGACACATGGGGTGTTCAGCTGTGCAGTTTGACATTCCTACATTAGACGGTTGTAGAGTTTGAGGATGGACAAGGTTTTCACAAGGGGTTCACCTGTGATCTCGACCTATGACCCTATGACCTTGAAATCAATAGGGATCATCCCCAGCCTTGTGGGGGTCCAGCTGTGCAGTTTGACGCTCCTCTATTAAAGGTTATCAGTTTAGAGCTCAAACAATAAGTAGATAAGTTGTATAAAAACAGGACACTTTAAAACTGTGGTTTTGTGTTTTGCAGGGTTCATCAGGGACTCCCGGTCCAATGGGTCCTTCTGGCCCTCTGGTAGGCAACAAATACAACAGAAAGAAAGAATCCCAACCACTGACCCAGAACCCAAACACTAACACCCGTCTTCTGTTTCAGGGGCCGGCTGGTCTGCAAGGTGAAAGAGGCAGAATCGGACCAACTGGGGCTGTGGTACGAAATAAGAACCACCCGATTCAAAAGTCAAATATCGTCAAATGATGGGAGTTAAAACGTTTTCTGGTTTTGTTTCAGGGCAAACGTGGCACGCCGGGCCATATTGGCAAACCTGGACCTCTGGTAAGTTTACATTTAAATAAACTTTAAGTCATATTAAGATAAGTCCTAAAAATCTGCTGAGAAAAAAAACAGACTGGGTCAATTTTTTTTTAAATCTCACCGATTGGCTCCTTTTAAGCATCTAAACCCAGAGTTTCCCATTTATGACTTTCTGCTTTACTTTAATTGATTTAAATTGAATAAAACATTTAAACACTGTCCTTCATCCACAGGGTCCAATAGGAATCCCGGGAATGCCAGGATTTCCCGGTAATCCAGGAAATAAGGTGAGATTCTTCACTTTCCTTTTAACTCAGGTTTGAACTGTATTTTAATTCAAATCTACACTGAAACCTTTAAATTATAAAAGATGATCATATTTTGAATAAATGACTTGTTTTAGGGGAATTTTCTGGTTGTAAATTAAATCAAATCCAACAGATTATTAAAAATATTCAGCATCCCTTGAAGGAACGCACGTTGCCCGCCAAAGTCTTAAACGAAGGTTTCCTCCGGTCTGTTGGAGCTCAGCTACTACCACACCAAAGCTTAGGTCCATATCTGTAAAACTGACTGAATTAGAGCCGGTTTTGTGTTGCAGATCCAGTGATTATTTTATGACATTTAAATTAAAATCCATCTAGTGGGTCACGAGATATTTTGCTGACAGACGGGCAACCAACAAACTACAACTTGGTGCGAAACTTCAACAGGAATCAGATTTCTACAAACCACAGAGCAGACGGACATCAGAAATATGTGAGGCGGGGTTTTAACCGTGTTTGGATTGTATTTTACAACCAACTATTAGTAAAAACACAAAATACAAAATACACTTTGATCAAATTAACATTTATAATAAACTCTGGTTTAATACTCCGAACTCCATGTCAATCTTTGCACTTTTGGTCAATTCGTACCCAAATCTTTTGGGGTACAAATTAAGCACCTAACAGTGACTATTGTATATAATATATATATAATAATAAAATGTACATAATAAAGTAGGGACAGGGGATATTTGTTGAGGTGTGGACGAAGTGGTAACCGTTTTGCACCCAACTGGTCAAACGGTGTGTTGACCTGAGGGACAAATGGACCTGATGGAAACTCAGCCTTTCATCACATCAGAAACTTAAAACTCTTTTCGTGTTTGTTCTTCTATTTCTGTTTCTTTAGATTAGAAGCTTGGATAGCATCTGTGGAGCTGTGTCGTTTCCCGACTATTATTTAAAACGTACCTTTTCAGACGGGCCAAAACTTTGCTACCCTCCTTAACTTTGGTCCGACCTTTGATAAAACTTGTGTGTCGTGGAACAATATGGCTGCTCATATATTAAGAATAATGTATTTAATCAGCCACCCATGCTGGTGTCCAATCACTGAGGTGTTCTTAAATCGTTAAATCTTACCTGGATGCGTTGGTTGGTTCAGGGGGAAGCCGGACCCACAGGAGTGAGAGGAAGTCGGGGACAGCAGGGACCCAGAGGGGACGCTGGACGAGCAGGACCACCTGGACCGACAGGACAGCAGGTTTGTTATCATCTAAACCCCAGAGTGAAACAGATATTCTCGGACTGCACCGAGCTTCAAATGAAGAACAGTTTTTGTTCCAAATCAGGGCGCAGCAGGATCTGACGGAGCTCCAGGTCCCCGCGGCTCATCTGTGAGTTTTTACAGAACGTCTGAGGAGAAACCTGACCATAAATATGCGTTTCATTAAAAGAAAATACATGCTTTTCTTCCTTAAAGGGACTGGCAGGTGTTCAGGGTCCACCAGGCCTGGTGGGTCCAGCTGGTCCTCCTGGACCTCAGGGAACCACCGGAGTATCAGGACCCAAAGGCCAACTGGTACGGATGTCGTTCGAGTTCAACTCGGTCTCAGTTTAAGCTTTTAAAACATTCTGATCTTTTGTCTGACAGGGCGATGGTGGATTTCCTGGACTTAAAGGAGAACCTGGACTCAAGGGAGAAAGAGTAAGTCGAACAAACACCGAAGCTTCGTCTCAAAGGTTTTATTTTTGGGTTTAAACTGACTGGCTGATCGGTGTTAGGGTGACCATGGTCTTCCGGGTCCATTAGGTCCCATGGGAGAGGACGGAAAGCGTGGACCCAGAGGTGATGGTGGATCCATCGGACCTCCGGGACCACCCGGAGAGACTGTGAGTCAGCTCAGAATACAAATTTTTGTGAAAATCCATCAAAAAACTCCAATTTAGACACAAAAATGTGTGTCTTTTCTTTAGGGACCCCCAGGAAACCGGGGTTTCCCCGGAGCTGACGGTCTGCCGGGCCAAAAGGTGAGTGACGGAAATGATTCGGTTTTTACTTCACGCCTGTTTGTCTCGTTTTAAACATCTGCTTCTTGGCTGAACAGGGAGCTCAGGGCGAGAGGGGGGTGCCGGGATCGGCCGGCGGTAAAGGCTTAGACGGAGACCCAGGACGTGATGGAGAGCCAGGTTTAACTGGAGCACGGGTAAGACGGACACAGGTTCCCACAAGGTCTTAAAAAGATCCCAAAGAGTCTGGAAGTCAGTCGTTTCCAGGTCTTTTAAAGTTTGTTTCTGGACTGGAATCCATTTAATAACAAAATAAATAATAATAATAATAATAATAAATCAAACAAGCGGAAT
The DNA here is from genome assembly GCF_001649575.2 of Kryptolebias marmoratus. Lineage (NCBI taxonomy): Eukaryota > Metazoa > Chordata > Actinopteri > Cyprinodontiformes > Rivulidae > Kryptolebias > Kryptolebias marmoratus. Next base: position 6,454,649 of record NC_051452.1, on the reverse strand, counting down.
GAATTTCAGCTTCATTATATCTATAATTTGGACAGAATGCTGTGCAAAAGTAACACTTTGTTTTATAAAAGCGACATAACGTTTTGTTTGACGTGAGGAGGCCATTAAAACCATTTTGAGTCATTTCTGAACTGATTAAGGACAGGTTGTAACGACAAAAGATGCTGGGAAAAAGGAAAAATTCACATTAAAGAAGCTGGAAAAGTGCCTGAATTTGGCTGAGACCCAAACCGGCCTCATCGGACTCCTTCTCTTTGAATTCAGATCCATGTTTTTAATCTTCACACTGTGTCATTATGTCCCATTCTGAGTACGCTTCAAAGTTTAACTCAAAGCAAACAAAAGAAACATTAATTCAAATGAAATGGTCTCGTTTGTTTTATATCTCAGGGTCTCTCAGGACCACTCGGAGCTCAGGGAGCAGAAGGAAGACCAGGACCGATGGTACAAACAATCTTACAACACTGTCCCCAAACGGAGATCACATTGTAGAACAAATGTGATGCGTTTGATAGTTTAAAAGGTCATTTTAACATTTCTCCTCGTCTTTTTAGGGCCTAGCCGGAGAAGACGGCAAACCAGGCTCGGCCGGTTCTACTGGGAACAGAGGACCAGCTGGAAACATGGGTCTGCCGGGACCAAAGGGCTTCCCAGTCAGTATGAATGTGTTGGAGATCTGACACAGATAATTAGAATTATGTGACAGAAAGGGCTGCCATTTTTCCTTTTTTTGATGAAAATTAAGTAGAATTTTAAGAGTCATGGAGAAAAGAAAGTCCACCTCTTTCAACAGAACTTCCCAGGATCCGACAGAGGAAAGAAACCTAAAAACACCTGATGTGTTCTGGAAAACAGGAAGTAAAAAAAACAGCTCAACAAAATAAATCAGACAAATAATTTAAAATACCTTGAATTCAAAACAGAAACACAGAAAACCAGATCACAAACCGAGACGACTGCCCATCAAACCAGCAGATTCCCCCTGAAGGTCAGACCGTGCAGTGCTCAGACTCTACAGGCCTCAGTCAGCAGGTCAAAGGTCAAAGGTTAAAGCCTCTTCTCTCTAAAAACAACATGGCAGCTCGACTTGAAGGAACCAGAAGACTTCTGGAGCAGAACCAGACCAGAGGACAGATGTTTACCAAGAATGCACTGCAGCTGTCAGCACGGTGGTGGAGGGCTAATGGTTTGCGCTGATTCTGGAGTCAGATGTGACAAACAGGACAATGATCCCAAACACAGCAGCTAATCTACAACAGAACCAGAACCTCAGAGAGCTGAGCAGAAACCAATGAGCTGAAGCAACGCTGGAAAGAAGAGTGGGCCACAACTGCTCCACAACCATCAGAGACAAACAGGAACCCACTCAGAGTTCTGCTGCTGGAGGAGGTTCTACAACCTGCTGGATCGGGATTTTTCCCAACAGCTTTTCCAGTTTGGTTTAGTTTTTGTTAAATAAATAACTGATAGAATTACTTGCGGTTAGACTGAAATAATTTTAGAACCTGATTGACCAGATCAGTTTTATGAGGTTCTAAAACCTTAGAACTGAAAGAAGGTGGACTTTCTTTTCCCATCGCTGTAAGCTCTTAGATTTCATTTAAAGCGTTTACTCCGAGGAAACAGTTATTTATTTTTGTTTACATGCTTGTTTATTTCCAGGGTGATGCTGGGAAGATTGGAGAGGCTGGAAATCCTGGAGCTCCAGGTCCAAGGGTGAGGTTTTTCTTTAAATTTTTAACAAAAACTGAAAAACTCAAACGTTTTTGGGTCGTATTTTATCATCTTTGTCTTTTAGGGACCAAATGGAAAAGACGGAGAGACAGGCGCCGCTGGTCCACCTGGTCCAGCTGTAAGAAACCAACCAAATAATCTGAGTTTTAATAAATTAAACTAACATTTGATCATTTTAGCCTCTTTTTCTTTTCTCCAGGGTCTTGCAGGAAAGAGAGGCGAGCAGGGACCTCAAGGAGTGAGCGGTTTTCAGGTAAACATCATAAATACGTTGTCTTTGGCACTGAAAATAAAAATGTAATTAATTTATTTAACGAGAAATCAAATCTTAACGATTACAGATCGCATATTTATTGTTTGTTTTAAATGAATTAATAATGTAAACGGTAAGATTTATAACCTTAAAGTCATTTTATTCATTTCCCACCATTTCTGAGTCCTTGTTTTGTGAACTTTCTGCAGTCTAAAATTCCCTGGGGTTTGTTGGCTTTAAATACAAACATTTCTTGTTCTCCAACTAAAAAATAAAAAGTCGACAGTCTCGAAACAAAACAAAACAGATGAAGAAACTGTTTGTTTTTAGGTTTTATGCTGCTGCTTGGTTTTAGTTCATTCTATCCCTGATAAAACAGGGTGAAAGTTAAAGTAAACTTTTAATTTGAGTGTACAGGTGTTAAATTGGAGAGTTGATATTTTTGCGTTGGTGGTTTTTAGGGTCTGCCTGGACCATCAGGACCACCTGGAGAGGGAGGAAAACCAGGCGACGAGGTACGACAAAGAGGAGACTTTAACTTATTTAAAATGTATATGAAATTACATTATTATTTTGATTTTTATTGACTTGTTTTGGGGTTTTTGTTCAGGGTCTTGCTGGAGAAGTTGGTGCTGTTGGAGCAATCGGTCCAAGAGTAGGTCCCCGTCAAACCCAAATGTTCTGATTTACTCGGGCAGATTTAGTTGTTTTGCGCAGTAAGAACGAGTTGCACGTCTTTAACTATCGGCTCTACAGGGAGAGAGAGGCCCACCAGGAGAAAGAGGTGAAACCGGGCCCAACGGGCTGCTGGGACCTAAAGGAAGTCCAGGAGCGCCGGGACAAGACGGGCCGAAGGTATCACTGGGATAAAAAAAAAACCCTGTTTCATTGGACATTTATTTCTAGTGATAACTCCTGGTCTTTATGACCCACCTCAGGGTAACCCAGGTCCTACGGGTGCTGCAGGAGAGCAAGGTGGTCCGGGACTTCAGGGGATGCCTGGAGAGAGAGGCATTCCAGGACCCTCGGGCCCAAAGGGAGATGCTGTAAGTTAAAGAACCAAAAGAGATGATTGGTTTGTTTAACGCTTCTGGTCTTCTTCTGTTTAAAACTGCAACCAACTGCTCAATCTGAACTAACGTGCAAATCACCCTCCCTTCTGAGGGTCCCTGCTGGTCCAAAACCTTCTATCTTCAGACGAGTTTATACCAGTTTTAATCTCTCATGTGGACTGGGCTGACAAAGACCCTAATGACCCTCAGGAGGGAGTGATTTGCATGCAAGTTCAGCTTCCATAAACAGAAGCAAATCATCTTCAAGAAACAAAGGAGGGAACAAAAAAACCCTTTAAGGATTACCATGTCTCTGATGACGGAGAATCTACATAAACAGAATCACATCGTCGGCAAAGAAATAAACCCGACAGTAAATCTGAAGTTTACAGGATCAGTTTGTGAGTTTCTGAGATGTTTAAATCCTGATTTGTTCCAACAGGGTTCTGTTGGAGACAAAGGACCTGAAGGGAAAGCAGGAGCTGATGGCGCGAGGGTGAGACACCTGCAAACAAACATCGCTGCACCCAGAATGACGCAAACGTTCGTTTTAAACTTTGAACTACTTTACAATTTAATCTCACATTGATTATTTTCTTCCTAAAGGGGCTTGCTGGTCCTGTTGGACCTGCTGGTCCCGGGGGACCAAACGGAGAAAAGGTGAGTCTGATTTCAAAATACACACGTCAGTGGGGGTTAGCTAGGGAACAAAGGGTTTGACATTTCTGTTCCTCTGATGTGACGGACAAGGTTTTCCTAAAGGTGCCATCAGTGACCTTGACCTTTGACCCCATGACCTTGAAATCAATCGGGATCATCCTTGACCCATAAGGTGTCCACCTGTGCAGTTTGACACTTCTTTGTTAAACAATTATCGATGTAGAGCTCAGGCAAGAAAGTGTCCACAGACAGATGGACGGACGGTGCCATACCATAATATGCTCCATCTTAGGACGGGCGAATAACAAATATTACAATCAGTAGAGATTTAAAAAAGGACAAAGACTGTTTCTAAACATCTAATTACTGGACACATGAAATGCTTTAAGGACTTTGTCCTTTCAGGGTGAAACTGGACCACCAGGACCAACCGGACGCCGAGGCTCAAGAGGAACTCCTGTGAGCTCAACCTTTTTCTACAATAAATTAACTTTTTCATTAATTACTCCCATCTTAATGAGCGTGTGTCTGTGTGGCAACATTAACAGGGTTCTACAGGGGATCCTGGACCGATAGGGGCTGCTGGATTTTCTGGACCTCCTGTAAGTGAGCGCCAAAACCCAAACAAGAAGAAGAGAAACTGAAATTTAGGTTTTTAGAGGAGATCCTAGTTTCCTGTTTGATTTTGCCTTAGGGCTCTGACGGCGAGCCCGGGGTCAAAGGTGAAACAGGAGAGCCGGGCCAGAAAGGAGAAGGAGGATCTCCTGGACCACAAGGAATGGCTGGGAAACCAGGAGAGCAGGTACCGAAGTGGAGAATGACGAAATCCAGAAGAAGTTCTCTATTTTTTTGCTTGAAAAAAAGCGTAGAAACATTTTTCTAAAGAAAAAGCTCAAATTTAGCCGATGTGTCACATGTTAAAGGTTCTGATGATTCCAGGTTTGGATAACTGGGTCAATATTTCTGATGAAGCGAATCTGCTGGTGTGTCCGTAGGGTCCTGTCGGCGTGACGGGGCTGAAAGGCGGCAGAGGAACCCAGGGTCCAGCTGTGAGTCAAACGTCACATTTCAACCCTCCAGTCCGGGAATAAACTTCTTCTTCTCTGATGGAAAACGATTCCTTTCTGCAGGGATCGCCTGGTTTTCCTGGGCTGCCTGGAAAAGTTGGTCCTGCTGGTCCCACGGTGAGTTTTACCAGCCGAGCTGCTGAACGTCGGACGTTTTAAAGTTTTAAAGATGCTTGAGGAACTGCCACAGAAACGTAGTTTTATTTTTATTGGCTATATTTTGTTTTTAATCAGTGAAACTGAATGAACTGTGTGTTGTTTTCCCCAGCGAAACTGTGTTCCCACACATAAGGTCTGGATTTTTAGGATTAAAAAGGTTTCTGCAGGGACCAAAAAGTCATAAAAAGTTGAAGATCTCAGTCTACATTTAGTTCATCTTGAATGAAAACCAATAAAATTTGATACTTTGAAAAAGAACTGATAATTGATTATTTTTCCTTTTTTATGTAGGTCTTTAAGTTGAACGATTGTCATCTTTAAAACATCTTAAATTTGGCTAAAAACTGCAGAAACTGTCAAAATGAATATTGAGTTGACCTCTGGTTCAAAAAGTTTATTTTTACGAAGTTAAAGACTTGAACTCTTTTAGAGAAAACTAAATTCTTGACGTTTTGATGTGGAGATAAAACTGTCTGACCGTTGCTTCTGTTCACTTTTTAAACCTAAAAGTCATTAATTACATCAGAAACGATACAACTCAGTCAAAACTCACTATTGAATTGGCCATTTTAGAGTTTTAGTCGAGTTTTTATGAAGAACAAACAGAAATTAAAGGTTTAGCTTGAAAACACTAATATTAGATATTTGTGCCAATGTGAAGCTGTTTGGTGTGTTTGTCTTCAGGGTTCTGTTGGGGCAGACGGGCCTTTAGGCACGCCGGGGAAGAAGGGTCCTCCTGGAGTCCGAGGAGAGAACGGAGCTCCGGGTCGTCAAGGGGAAAACGGACCACCGGGACCACAAGGCGCCTCCGGAGAGAAGGGGGAATCAGGAGAGGACGGGCCTCCGGTAAGACGAAGAGGAGCGCTTTGTTTGTCCGCAGGTTTCAGTTGTTAACGCGCTCCTGTGTGTTCCCTGTCAGGGTCCTGACGGGCCTCCCGGACCGGCCGGCACCACAGGACAGCGAGGCGTTGTGGGTCAGCCCGGAGTCAGAGGAGAACGGGGTTTGCTGGGACTGCCTGGTCCAGCTGTAAGTTTCTCTATCATCTGATAGTGTTGGTGCTCTTTTACTTGACTAAGATGTGGACGTTTTGCGTTTATTTGCTCCCCAGGGTCCACCAGGGAAACCGGGAACTCCTGGAGCTCAAGGATCCAAAGGTCCGGCTGGTATGATTGGTTTACCGGGACCCACTGGGCCGAGAGGAGACGCCGGCACAGAGGTTGGTCCTTTAGGGCTCGACAGAAACATTTCCTGCTTCTTTTGGCCAAACTTGAATCATTTTACCATGAATGAAAAGCTGCAGATAAGATGAGCTTCTGTTGAGTTTCTTTATAAAAATGATCTGTAACGAAAACACGACGCAGGTGAGTCGGACTTTTGTGTTTCTGTAGCTGCTTCAGTCGGTGTTTCGTGTCCTTTTTATTCCAGGGTGTCGCTGGAGCCGAGGGCGCCCCCGGTAAAGATGGCCTCGTTGGAGAAAGGGTGAGAATTTGTTCTGCACAGCAACCCCTCCGAGACAGCAGGACGTCCAAAGAGACATTTAACAAACCTTTTAGATTTAGACGTAGGCGTGAAGAATGAAAACAATCACAACAAGAGAAGAAACAGTCGCACAAAAAGCAATAAAATCTGTAACTCTACACCTAAGATGTTATTTATCTCCAACACCGTCCCATAATTAAATCACCGAAATACCCAAACTTCATTAATTTATGTGGTATTTTCTGACATTTAAAGGTATCCTAACAAAACATCAAACATACAGACATTAGTTTTAACCACAAACTGGCACAAAGTTGTAAAAAGCTGAAGATACGCCACTGATGAAACAGGTTTTGTGGTAAATGTGGGAATAAGAGCCCGTCTACGTGACTCTGAATATTTTTGAAACTCCACCTGTTGACCAGAACACTTAAATATTCAAACCAAAGGACAACGAACTTTAAAAAACACAAAAACACTTGTAGTTTTGCAGACATTCGGCTAAGATTTGGTGCTGCAGCAGCTGAGAGTCGCTCACAGCTCACACCAGACTGCGTGACGTTTGTTTGTAAAACGTTTCCATTAACTTTGTTAGCGAAACATCTCATGAACCACTGGATGGATTTTATTTTAAAATGAGCCTTTTAGAAATCACTGGACAAACATCTCTGCTGCTCAACCCAATCCAAGATGTCCTCCACAGCTGGATGATCTTCGTAAACATCCAAAAATGTCCCCAACTCGGTCGGTTTTACGGATATTGAGGTAAAACTTGGCATGGTAGTAGCTGAGAGTCATCCATCATTTAAGGTTTGACCAAAAATGGCTCCTACTTCGTCTCTCCTCATCATTGGATAATCTGGGACCACAGGATTCAATGTTTGATGATAAATAAATAAATCCATCAGAAGAAAATGTCAGCTTCCTTAAAACCACCAAAAGCATCCAGTCGTAGCTCGTGTTAATTCTCCTCTGGTTAGTGGGGGCGTTTATCGACGTCAACGCATCTCTGGTTTGTGTTTGCAGGGAGATAAGGGAGACCCGGGTCCGGAGGGTCTGCCTGGCGTTGCGGGGTCTGCGGGTAACGAGGGTCCAGTGGGACTAACCGGGGGTCCTGGACAAAGCGGCAAAAACGTGAGTTCCACACCGGCTTTTAATCCGGCTTCACATCTGCCGATTGTTTCTCGTCACCTATGATGACGTCGTCTCGTTTGATTCCGGTTTAGGGTGACAGAGGACCTCTAGGACCCCTAGGACAACCTGGAGTCCGGGGCAAAGTGGTGAGGCTGTTTTCCACCTCATAATTGCCAAACTTCACTGCTTTTTTTTTTTTTTATTTAATCTGATGTGTTGAACCGTGGTTCTCCAAGGGCCCCCAAGGACCACAAGGAGAGAAAGGAGGTGCTGGAGAGCAAGGAGAGAGGGGTCAGAAAGGTCACCGGGGCTTTACAGGACTCCAGGGTCTTCCAGGAATCACCGTAAGGAAATTTTTTAAGTTTAAATCACGAAAAAGCTCATTTACAGTCTGTGGAACCGAAACTTGTTCGTGAAGATTTCTGCTTAAAACATAAGACTATAATTTTTAAGTGTTTATATCTTTTAATTCTGTTGCTTAATTAAAACGATGTAACAATAAGCAGAGGTGCAGTAATTGTGCACTTCTGGTTTTCAGACCACCCTCTTCAAAGCCACATTTAAATGACTATTCATGTGTGGTTATATCAGAAATGTATTTTAGTGATGCAGCTTTGGGGGTGAGATGAAAATAAAACTTTACAATAACCGGAGGGTCAACCATCGGTGCGTCCAGTTTGTCAGAAAAAAGCTGCACGACTTTAAATGAACAAACTAAATATTTTAGTCCTTCCAGAAACTGTATTTGGTTGATGGCAACCCATTTCTGTACGCAGCTCAATGAGAGATCTGTTAATAATCCGACCCGAGGTTTGGTCGTCACTTAAAAGATTCCCATGTTTCAGGGCGCCACAGGAGACGCAGGAGATCGAGGAATCGTTGGACCAGCTGGACAGAGGGTACACAGAACAACGTAACCAGATTGTATCATTGTGACGTATCGGTGTGGTAAAACTCCTTCTTGGTTCCACCGACACAGGGACCTCCAGGCGTGCTGGGTCCTCCTGGAAAAGAGGGAAATATCGGCCACCCCGGAGCAGCAGGAGCTCCTGGAAGCAGAGGAACCAGCGGAGATATCGGAGCTCAGGTGACACAAAACGAATCCAGGATTTATAATCCGTTTGTGGTGAGAGCCGAAGATAAAGCAGATTTATTTCATCTTCATCAGGGTCCACCTGGAGAACCTGGACCCCCCGGCCCCCCAGGCTCCCCGGGACCTCCCACCGCAGCCGTGGAGGAGCTCTTCTCAGTGGATTATGAGGGAATCGGCGATGTTCACGAAGGCGTGGACCTGGCGGAGTACGATGTTGCTGCGGATCCTCCTCCGGAGTTCAACAAAGATGAAGCTCTGCCCAATAAAAACATCCTGCATGCTGACACAGGCGTCCGGGCCACACTGAAGACCCTCAGCGGGCACATCCAGGACCTTCGCAACCCAGACGGCAGCAAGATGAACCCTGCGAAAACCTGCCAGGACATCAGGCACTGCTACCCTCAGAAAAAGAGCGGTCAGGGTCTCCTTCCTTCTCTTTAAGAATTATAAAACCTTCACACGCTCTGATTAGATGCATCACTTGTGTCTTTGATACAGGAGAGTACTGGTTGGATCCCAACCAAGGAAGCACCAAAGACGCCATCAGAGTCCTCTGCAACATGGAAACTGGTGAAACCTGCATCTCTGCCAATCCGGCCGACATTCCCCGGAAAGCCTGGTGGACAAAATCCAGCCCCAGTCCCAACAAACCCGTTTGGTTTGGAGCTGATATGAACGGTGGAACTAAAGTAAGGAGGATCTATCTGCACGTGACGGCTCTCAAACCTTTGAAGACTTGAGATTTTAGATCTTTAACTTCTCCGTTTTAGTTCCTCTACGGCAACAAGGAGGAGCAGCCGAACGCGGTGGCGGTTCAGCTGAAGCTGCTGCAGATGTTGTCAAAGGAGTCGCACCAGAACGTCACCTACCACTGCAAGAACAGCGTGGCCGTCAAAGACAAGAACGGCAACCTGAAGAAGGCTCTGGTCCTCCGAGGCGCCAACGGCCAAGAACTCCGAGCTCAGGGCAACCCCAGGCTGAGATACTCCGTCATCGAGGACAGCTGCTCGGTAAGTTGTCGCCCAAATCTCATTAAAAAGCCGTTTTATGACACTTCAACTGGCTTTCTGCCCTTTCCTCAGCAGTCGAACGGAGAGTGGGGCAGGACGGTGATAGAGTACAGGACTCAAACGCCCACCAGGCTCCCGGTCGTGGACTTGGCCCCCCTGGGCGTCGGGATGGCTGATCAGGAGTTTGGTCTGGACATCGGCCCGGTCTGCTTCTCGTAAAAACTCACAATGGACACGTGTAGCCCTTCCTTTTTTTTTTTTAAAGGAGTAAAAAAAGGAATATGGATGAACGTTTGATGTTTCGTTGCCGCCACAGACGGCTGAAGCTGAGAGAGATCTTTACAGTACCTACAAGTTCTCCACACGAACAGGAAACAGGAAGAGGTTTAGATGGACGGGACACAAACTGGAAGAGTGGCGTTTCATAGGAATTTAAAAGCGAGGACGTTGTGAATAAAAGCGTTCAAACCTTGAATTTTTCCCAGTGTATGTACAGATAGAGGCCTGGATGGAGCAGGAGTTGATATAGAAATGGCTGTAACTTTTCATTTTCATGGAATAAATGATGAAAATCAAGCTTGAACCTAAATTATTATTACCTTCAGTGCAGGAAGCCATTTAGTCTTTCAATGGAGAACCTTAATGGTTCTTTTTTTTAAAACTGTAAATGCAACACATGACTGTAAATTGATACATATTTGTTCACTGTTGACAATAGATGTGGAATAAATGTCTCACTTTGAAACAACTCGGTGTCTTGGAACCAGATTTTTGTTGTTTTTGAACTTCAGTTCCTGCCAGGATGTTGTGATCTTCTTCTTCTTCTGTTCTCTTTTCAGGGGTCTCCACAGCGAGTCCTCCTCCATCTAACTCTGTCTTCTGTGTCCTCTGTCCTCCATGTCCTCTCTGACTGCATCCATTTATGTCCTCTGTCTCTAACATCCTTCTGTCCCTCCTCTGCACATGTCCAAACCATCTCTGACCTCTGATGACCTCATTCCTAATCCTGTCCATCCTCGTCCCTCCCAAGGAGAACCTCAACATCTTCAGCTCTGACACTTCCTGTTCTGTCTCCAAACCAACATGGCTGCTCTCACCACTGTCTGGAAACCTTTCCTACGCTGCTAAATAAAGTAGATTTCCTCCAAGGAAAGCTCATCACACGCTGCCTTGCAAGTCAAAGATAATCACACAAACTCTTAGATCTCAGACGACGTGTTGGGGAGGATTCCCTGCAACTACCACGCCAAATTTCAGCGTAATATCTGTAATAAAAGCTGAGTTATTGCTGTTTTTGAGTGTTTTTTTACAGATCGTGTGGCTGTGGCAGCCAAGAGTTTTTGCCAAAGCACTGACATGATCTGTCAGTCCTCGGATTATGAGTTACAGACGACTCTCAGCTACTACCATGCCAAAGTCCAGCTGGATATCTGTCAAACTGACTGAGTTGAAGCCATGTTTGTGTTTAATAGGCTCAGTTAGCTGAAGGTTAATAAGGTTTACGTTCAGTTTCAATAAAACCTGTGCTGTTTCACTGCATTTGATTATTTTCTTATTTTTTAATGTGCAACTTAAAACGTTTGTATTCATATTAAAAATATTGTTTTAATTTAAAGATTTTGTCGCAAAAATCAGACCTTTTAGGCCCCAACAGAACCAAAAACTCTGCAAACTCACAGGAGGATTTAATAAATGTTTCGTTTTGACCAGGAGGGGGAGACAAAGCTTAAAGAATACAGTTTTCACCTTAAGGTGAAGAAGGTTTGTGGTTGATCCAAACCAAACAGCAGTTCGTAAGTTAAAAATTCAGCAAATCTGCATCTTTAATTTGAATAAATATTAGTTTAATTTCATTTCCCAGGTCGTGTTTCCAAACCGGAGTGGAACAAATTAAATTTAAAAACGGAGTGAAAGAGAAGGCGTTCTTCCCGGAGGAAAAGGGGTCAGAGTTCAGGCAGCACATGTTTCTGCGCCGTCCTTTGCCCTCCTCTGGCGCTGAAAGACGTGACGCTCTCGCTGGTTTCCTGCAGCTCCAGCTCGCTGCACATCTGTCCAGGTGCTCATTTTTAGCCAGAGTTTCTATTTTCTCCTCAGCTCTGGAAAGTTAAACCGTAAAAGGTGTGGGTCACAGATATTAATCTGTAACTTGTTGTATTTATAAATCCCTTTATTTGATCATCTTAATAACAGTAAATTAGCTCCTTCCTGTCAGGATAAATCTTTAAACACCTACTTGTTTTTGACTTTGTATTTATCCAAGATTTATTAGCTTATCAAATCACTTTAATGCGATGAAAACCGAATAATCTTTTAACATTAAGGTCAGACATTTTCAGCCACTCATCCCGGTGATAAATGTCATTTATTTGTTTTTTTAATGTTTTTTTTATAAAGTTATTTGGGATTTTCTCTAACCCACACAGAGTAAACATGATCCATCCAGACTCAAACATAAACACTCATCTAAATGTTTTAATAATTGGTGCTGAAGGTTCTAGAAGTTCTTCGAACCTGTCGAGACCAATTAACGTCTCGTTAGCGATCGTGACTGACTGCAGCTAAGGATTTCTCTGACAGCACTCAATATTAGGCAGGATGTTGAAGAACAACCCAGGAACCACCAAGACTCAAGCCTGCAATGAACTGGAACCTGCTGGGACACCTGTGTCCCTGTCCACAGAGGTCCAAGAAAGAAGCTCCGCCTCCAAAAGCCACACTTGGACATGGACGAGCCAAATGTCATCTGGAGAAAAGTTTGATGGTCAGACGAGTCAGATTTTGAGCTGTTTGGCTACAACGACAAAAGGTTGTCAGGCATGGTGGTGGCAGCATCATGCTGAGGACGACCTCCAAACTCTTCATCTTCACCTCAAATCAGCAGCTGGACTGCTGGAACTCGGACACAGTTGGGTCCAACGAGACAATGATCCCAAACATCGGAACTGGTTTCTGATTGGATGAATCAGCCCCCCCGAAGCCCCGCCCACAACCCTGATGAAGCTTTGATTTAAAGCCGACTCGGTGCAGGAAACCAACCAATCTAAGTGAAGAAGAGTCAAACAGCAGCCAGAATTACAGAAGGAGAATCAGCTGAGTTATCCCCACTATTGTGTTTTTGATCTGTTGGCTGTAGCAGCCATGTTGAATTGACTTCATCCAATGGTTCCTGCCAGTATCATTTAAATTCTTCCAGCTGAAAAATTTCGCTAACAAGCGAACACGGGCAACATTATACGGTAATCTGTAATCAACTACCACGTGTTTGTTTACCTACAGCCAGCCTAACGGCGGTCAGTCACTCAAGCTTCCATGTGGTTTTGTTTACGTTGAGTGCGTACCCGCATTTCAAAACAACACATATGCTTTCAAAGGGCACCGAGTATCTTAAATATGAAACACTTGATTCAGCATGTTTTCAGAAACCAACCCAAACTGTTAAATTTAACTTGATAAAAGCGTTTTTTTCTTCATTCTGCGGGGGTTAAATATGTGAATTTAATTCCTGTTTGAAGCTAATCGAACCCCACAAATCAACGACGTTCTTGTTAATATTAGACGTGGACATGCGGGGGGTGCTGGTGCCTCTGGTCCTCCTGGAGAGGAGGAAGTCATGTCTTGTTTCCTCAGGAAACACATGTGAAGACATTAAATCTCCCTCATTTGCATCAATTTGTGCATCAAAGCACGCGCAGAAACACAGATTAAACTCCGGAGAAAGTCCGGGTCGGGTCTGCTCAGTTTTGCTCGTGAACGTTTTGCCCAAACGGGACCCTGAGATGACTTGGCAGTGACGCCCAGTTCCTGCCTGGGGTGTCTCTCGTTCGCTGAGGAACCTCAATGAGATTTCCCAGCTACTCCTTTTCCTTCCTGTGCACCCTGCAACCCCACCTCACTGACGCCCCTCTACAAACACTTACAGAGCTCCCGGGACAGACCATGAGAAAAGATCGAGCTGCTAGCCTGAATTATCCTCATGCGAACGGATCGGGTGTCTCTTTAACAACCCCTCCTAAAAAAAACAATCTGCTGTGTCAACATCTGCTTACATTTCTTCACCTCATCTCTGTTTATTCTTGTAACTTTTTGTCCTTCATGTTTACCTAAAAGCTAAACTGAACCCGATCTTTCAGAATAATCTCATCTGTTTGTTTCCGTATAAACTCTGGACTAAACCTAAAAATAAATAAAATAAAGGTTCAGTTAAATATAAAACAACAGATTTTAGATATCTTAAAATGCAAATAGTAGTAGCAACGTCTGCCTAAAAGTCATGTTATTTGAGTCGCCCCCTGGTGGCTGGTTCCAGTATTGGTCAAAAGCTCCGCCCCTTTTATGTTAAAAGTGCCGTTAAATAAAGGTTTATATTTTTAAATAATGCATTTTGTTTTGTTTGCATGTTTTAGAAACGTGTGACTGAAAGCTGCTCTGATTCGGTTTAGGAACTGGGGGTGAAAATGTGAAACTTTAGTTTTTTTAAAGGCCGTTATCCGTCAAACCAACACAGTAATGAACGTCTGAAACAAAAGACTAACTTACAGAAAAGGAAATCAGATTAATGCTTTTATTAAAGCATTTTAACTACAAATAACTGATTTAATTTTCAGGACAAACTGAGTCACATGGTTTGATATTATTAATAATAATAAACTGATTAACCAAGTCAACCTGAGTTTTAGCTCAATATATGCCAAAGGACAATTAGCTGTGGCGGCCATCTTAAATCAGATTGACCATAAAGCTTTTTGAGAGTTTTAATCATGAGATATTTTGCTAACAAACACACACACACACACTGAAAGGCACACGATCACATGCCAAATACGGCGGCGGGCGATAACGAGGAAACAGATTCCCATCGTTGTGCCGCGCGCACACACACACACACACACACACACACACACACACACACACCCTCCTCTGTGGGCTGAGGCTGATCAAAGGGGAAATGGGCTGCTTTAACATCCCACCTTTTCCCAGATTCTGGGCGGAGTCTGTGCCTGCTGGCAGCCGGGAGAACAATGGCAGGAAACTGGGAGAGGAGAGAGGGAGTTCCTGTTGGCAGGACGGCGCTGAAGACGAGAGCGATGACATGCCTGGTCCAAACAGAGGCCGCCCCGCCGCCCCGGGCAGAAGGAACTGGGCTCTTCAGAGCTGCGATCGGAGCTCATTGTTTGAGATGTTTTCGAGCGCCTTACTGCAAGTGTCTGACGTCTGGAGGGAGGGACGCCCGGGACATCCCGCTGGCTTTTATAAAGAAAAAAAAAAAACTTTTCAAAGCAAATAAACAACCATCCAGTTCTTCCACTGATGGCACCCAGGTTTATCGTTGTCATTACCCAAACTGTCTTATGCAGGGGTCTGTAATCTGTGGCTCTGGGGCCACATGCGGCCCTTTGTCCCTCTGCAGCGGCTCCAGTTTCCAAAAACATGCTTGATAGGTTCATCAGTAACTAAACTGTCCCCAGGTGTGAGTGAGAGCGTAAATGGTTCTTTGTCTCTTTTGTCTCTGTGTGTCCCTGTTCAGGCTGTCCCCCTGCGTCTCGCACAGGGACTCCTGAAGACAAACACAAGCTCCCCGAGACCCAGAAAGGAGAAGCTGGTAACTAACTAAAAGCTGCTGATAGGTCGGTTTGACCAATTATTGCACTAATGGGGGCCAAAGAAATGCTTTAAAAGGACCATATCTGCCCCGTGGGCCACTTCTTGAAGAGGCTTGCCTTACATTAAAGAGATTAAACTTATTTGTTGCGGTTTGTGGGACCTTTAGCCGAATATCAGGATCAAACTCTTCCCAAACCAACACTCTGTGTGACCACCGTCATCCTGTGAAGACATATTCCTCCCTCCATGATTAAACGATGAAGCCTTTGCAGACATCATGATGGTATCATAACGAACACATTTAGGAGTTTTTGAACAAAACAACAAACTCCACAACTGTCACAACAAACAGAAAACACCTTCTGGAAGGGTTGTGATTCTGCAACCAGTGCAGAAAGAACTGAAGCTGTTATAAATACATCACAAGTTTGTTTTTTACTGTAACTCATCACCTTCCCCTCACACACTCATTCGCTTACCTCTGCTGCGTATTCTCTCAATTTCTGAGGAGGGTCGAGGGTCTTCCCCGCCGTCTTTAACGTTCCCACGCTCCACCGGATGGTCGCCGGGTCTTCAGTTTACTTCAGCTTCTTCGCTGTCTTCACACTTCCACCGTGCGCTAAGTTAAAGGATGAAAGCAGCCCAGTTAGGTTTAAAGATAAACTCAAATTAAACGTCAACATTTTAATTTTACAGTCAGTGCAATAAACGGATTAGCAGTTATAATCAAATTTAACATTAAAAATAAAGCAGTTAGACATAAAATACAGACAAAATGAGGCCTTGTGCATTCAACAGCTTGATGTTTGTTATAGTATTACTGGTTTAAGCATCATAAAAAGGTAAAAAGACTTCAGTTCTGTAAGCCACATTTTACACAAACACACAAAACACTGAGCAGCGTCGGCAGATCAACCAACGTCGACCGAGAATCGAGAAAAGCGCAAAGGGATATACGATTTGGTTAATTTTGTATGCTGCTCCATTCCTGCAAAAGCAGACTTGTTAGTGGAAATATATTGTTTTATGAACATAAAAACAAATTGGATGAAAAACGCCTCATCAAATGACCACTGAGGGAGATGGATGGATTAAAATATGTGTCTGTGTCTAATTAAGCACTTTAGCACAGATATGTTTTGACTCAGAGTATTTCCTGTTAGCATACACAAAGTTTCACCTGTTTCCTGTATGTATACACAATGGGCAAGACAGACAAAACTAAGGAAAAGGTCACATTTTTAATGATTTATGAACTAAAACGACATAATACTCAGTAACAAAACACAATGCCACATTCTTTGAAGTACTAATAATGACAAAAGATTGTATGTCTGAGCTGAGTTTAGGTTTTTTAATCTGGTTAGCATCTAAGAAACACCCGTGTTGATGCAGAAAGAACTTTCCAAGATGGCGGCACAAATTCTCATCCCGCTAGCTAAACTCGCACAGAAGCTAGGGTCTGGTTTCAGCGAAACGGGACAAACAATTCGGATTTTTACAAGCTTAAACAGTTGTAGCAGAGTGAAACTACACATTTACACAGATAGATTTAAACCACAAACTGTCAGAAAGTTACTGCTAGTCACCTCACCGAATATTAAAATGTATGAATGATCCAAAAAAAGCTCTCTTCGTTGTTAGCATGGCGGTTAGCATTTTTTAGCTAAACCTTAGGGGTGCGCTTGATTTACGTCACTTGGCGTGTCAACCGGGGGGTGCGTTCAAGTAAACTAAAAGCGCAGCTTCTTAACTTTTAACTGTAACTTAACAAATAGCCGGAAGAAATTAACTGAAACCTTGTTGTATTAAAAAAATTAACATTTGGTTTGTAGTTTACTGAGAAAACCGGGGTTTTTACTCACCTTGTCAAAGTGGCCGCCATCTTCCCGCAGGGCCGCCTTCTTAAAGTCAAATCTCGTCGTGTCGTGATGTCTTCTCGCGATATTTCCAAACAGTTGAAATGGAAGTAATATTATCAAGATTTTATCAAGTTAGCCTGACTTGATTTTTTCCAGTGAAGATAAACTGATTTTTGAGTGGATACAAAATAATTTACATTTGTTTATCTAAAAAAGCTTAAAATATTAGGTAGTTATTACTTTTTAACTATTTATCAAGAGCAACAACCACATACTAATTGAACTGTCTCTTTTGCCATGTTTTTGTTTTTAAATTTTTAAGTTTTTGCTTCTGTTATCTAGTGAATCAGAAGCTAAAAAGTTTGGGAATCACTGATTTTATGGAGAAACTTTCTCTGGAAAATGATTGATATGAGAACCAGACTGAAAATGAGCTAAAAAACTTTAAAGAGCTTCATGAAACCTACTAATCCAGGTCACTTTAAAGGATTACATGAAGCAAAATCTAAAGCAATAAGGACTGGATATAATTTCTTTCTTTCTTGGAACTGTAGGTTTTCTTCCATTAAGCTCATCTGAAGTGGATTATGAGACCTGCAGGAAAAATAATTCAAAATGAAGGCGTTGCTCTGTCAGGGTTCTTCCTCTCTACGACTCTGGAAATGAATCCTCCACATGATGTATTCACACATTCGCGCATGACGTCCCTCCTTAAACCACCAAAGTAGACGGCCGAGTGTTGACATCACCGTACGATGAGCTGCCCAGATAATTCACGACCCTGCAGCCATTTTCAGAGGGCCGTCCAGCGAGCGGCAGACTTCCTGCCGTCCCACCCAGGCTCCGGGTCACATATATAAGCAGCCGGGCCACATCGCTCACCCCAAAAACCCCTCGTACCCTCCTCCACACCCTCGAGCGCAGCCAAGAACTCATTCCATTGTTCTCAGGAGGGAGAGATCCCCATGCACAAGTGGCCAGAGAACGCTGTGAGTCAGATCCTTAAGAAAATGTGCGCCTATTGTTCCAACCAGAAGGTTTCTAATGAGCTGGAAGTACTGGGAACTGCTGCTTTCAGGTTTCGCTGAAATAGATTTCCAGAAATCATTATCTGTTGTTTTCTAATTATTTGTTTGGCTCTACAGCAGTGAGATGATCCTAACATACCAGCAGGGAAATAAAAGGTCCGCTGCATCTTCTGCATGAAAGTTTTTTATGTTTTTTTGTTATTTTCCAAGGATGCAGGGTGAAAAAGTCCAGCTGACCAGCCCATAAACTCACATCTGTCCTGTGAATTTATATGAATATTGAGGAAATTTAAAGCAGAAAAATGGCAGAATTTGGGCTTCTTATGCAGATGTTATTTACATGATCCGAACATGTGTTGGGGACGACTCTCAACTACTACCACATCAAACTGTAGCTCAAAATCTGCAAAAATTATTGAGCAAGAGACATTTTTAGACGCCCATCCTGAGACGTCCTGATTATATTATGGCGTCTGTCTGTGGACAATTTCTCACCCAAGCTCTAAGCTGATACTGCTTTAACAAAGAGACGTCAAACTGGACAGCTGGACACGTCATGGGTCAAGAATGATCTCGAATTATTTCAAGGTCATGAGGTCAAAGATCAAGGTCACATGTGACCCATTTGTGAAAACCTTGTCTGAGCTCTAAATCTGCAACCGTTTAACGTAGGAATGTCAAACTGCCCAGCTGAACACCTCGTGTGTCATGGATTATCTCTATTGATTTCAAGGTCATGTGGTCAAAGGTCAAGGTCACAGGTGACCCATTTGTAAAAACTTTGTCCGTGCTCCACCTCTGGACGCATGTGTTCAGGATTGTTGCGTCAGGTAAATTCATGCTTTGGATTTTAATTCCTGTTATGTACGGTTGGTGGTTCTCTTCTTGTGTTTGCTAAAGTTGATTAGCTGTGGTGGCCATCTTGAATCAAAATAACTTTAAAAGTTAAGTAGCAGTAGATGAACTTCCAACGATTTCTTTAGAGGGGGGTATCATTAAAATCTGTCCATTGGTTCAACAGACAGACTGGGTCTAACCAAAAGTTCTTACATAATTGTGATCCAGTCATGTCCTGCTCAGAGATTCAGACTAAAATCAAAATCTAAACAAGTATAATTATAAGTTTACACAGTTTGACGAAGCAACAGAGGCAAAACATTTTATTTAGAGTTTAGGAACTGCTGGATGTCAGGAGTTAAGCTTTTTCTGGTCTTCTTAAATATAAATGTAACTTAAGCTACTACATTTTAAAATCACTGTTGTAATTAGGGTTAATAGTTAATCTGCATCTCTATTTGGGCAAAATATGTTTATCCAGCATGTATGAAGGATATGTTTTTATTAATTCTGTTTTTTATCAGATTGGAGAATCAGAGAGGAATCTTAACAACAGCCGAGCTGAAAGCTAATCGGAGGAAGACATATTTAAAAAGCAGTTTTTACTATCAAAAAACAACTCAAAATCAAACATTTCTGAGTTGTTTGAGTTAACACAGTATTAAAATGTCTTTATTTTCTCAACTGAATAGTGCCTGGCTCATCGTTTATCTGTTATCCTCAAAGAATAACCATAAGACATTAAAAATTAAAACCAACTCTTGGTGATATATATCTACCTACTTGAATATTCATTAAACAAATGGTGACAAAAAATAAATTAAAACATGCAGCTGTGACACATCGTGGTGATTATTTTGCTTCATCTGCAGGACTGGCAGCCAGCAGGCGACCATCAGCCCTCGACTAATTCTCAGAATTTCGACCAACCTCTGGAAACCCATCGGGATGTAGAACATCGGCTAAACGTTTTAGGTTTCAGTAGAACCAAGTGGAAGTGGAGGCAGTAAACAAGTGTTAGTCATGAAGCTGAGGAAGTGTTTGCTACCAGCACACATGAGCTGACAGAGCAAGAGTTCAATGCCAATGTATTCTTAGAAACAGGAAGCCTGCAATACATCCACCGCTCTGATTCCACTGAGGTAAATTACAGCTCTCTGCCTGATGTTATGATAGGTAAACAACAAAAAACATACAGCCATGAAGACAGTTTTAGGGTTTTTTCCCATCAGGACATAATAAAAACGAGCCGTTCTTTACCAGGTTATTGTCATTTGTCAGCAGCTGTTTTCTGTTTGTCTCTCATGGTTGTGGAGGAGTTGTGGCCCACTCTTCTTTCCAGCGTTGCTTCAGCTCATTGGTTCCTGTTTGTCTCTCTCATGGTTGTGGAGGAGTTGTGGCCCACTCTTCTTTCCAGCGTTGCTTCAGCTCATTGGTTTCTGCTCAGCTCTCTGAGGTTCTGGTTCTGGACCGTTCTGCTGTGTTTGGGATCATTGTCCTGTTTGTCGGACAGATGGCCTCACATCTGACTCCAGAATCAGCCCAAACCATCAGCCCTCCACCGCCGTGCTGACAGCTGCAGTGCATTCTGGGTAAACATCTGTCCTCTGGTCTGGTTCTGCTCCAGAAGTCTTCTGGTTCCTTCAAGTTGAGCTGCCATGTTGTTTTTAGAGAGAAGAGGCTTTGACCTTTGACCTTTGACCTGCTAACTGAGGCCTGTAGAGCACTGCACGGTCTGACCTTCAGGGTGAATCTGCTGGGAGGATTGGCAGCTGTCCTAAATGTCTACTCTTGTGAATAATCTTTCTCTCTGTAGAACGATGGACTCCAGATAGTTTGGAAATGACCTTTGACCCTGCTTTCCTCAGCTGCTCCTCTGAGGTCATTGCTGATGTCTTTCCGCCCTGGCGTTGTGTTAACACACACCTGTAGCAGCAGAACCTGCTGATCCTGAACCTCTGAGATCCTCTGCAAGCAGCGGGATGGTTACAGATGATCCATCTTGGTTGCATAAAACCCTAGAACTGACAAAGGGTCAACTGTCTTGTTAGACATGTTTGATCAGAACCGTTCATCTTACATTTGCACCTTTACGTTTGCCTTCCACTGTAAGTGACGCAAGTGTGCGATCGAAATATAAAGCATCTGTTAAAGCTAAAAGCGTGGTTAGTAGATGTGTAAAATATTTAAGTTTTCTGCACAAAATAACATGGGAGGAAACAGTTTAATGTTTAATGCAAGGATGCTCCGAGTACTGTCCAAAAACCACAAATACGGGACTCCTGTGTGGATTGAGCGCATGACTACGAAAGGCACGCAAGTAAATACGGCTTTAACTACCAAATGGTCACCCACCGTGCACATGTGGTTCTGATCACCCTGTGTTCTGTTTATTTAAGGAGAAAAGCTTCACGTGAAGAGCTTCAAGAGCTTTGAAGTTGATAAATGATGCACTGAAAGGATGGATATAGCTCTTTTCCTTTGGGACTTCCTAATTGTACCTGTTTGCATGCACATATACATTCTGGACAAGGAGCGCACAGCAACCCGCCCTGCTTTGTCTGGAAACAATATTCATTACAGTGGGAAACATTTTCTAAGGTCAGAGAAGGAAATTCCACCCTCAATTAAATATGTGGGAAAGAGAATGCACTCGTAGATTTTCTTCAGTTTGTCAGTGAGGAAATAAACGGAGCCTGCAACGGAAATTCCCTTTTAAACTGAATACGTTTAAATCAACTTACTTTCTATTTTTTATTTACAATATTATTACTTCAGCAGGAGCACAGTTTGAAGGTATTCCTAAAACTAGGTTACAAAAGTCAAAAGAGATTCAAACAAAATAAAGTGTAAAACATTTTTCTTTAAGTGGAAGTCTTAAATCATTGCCTCATAAACACATAAAATCAAAGTTCTCTCGCTGCTTGTTAAGCATAGCTTTGCTCAACAAACTGAGCTTTAAACCTGACAGTAAAACCAAATTAATAATTCCTGCTTTAATCAAGCTTTGTTTGATGAACAAAGCAATAAATGAAAAAGAAAAATGGTCAAAATTGTTGATAAAAGGTAGCAGAAGAGCCTCAGTGAGCAATATTTTATCACAAACTTAAATTATTTTCTAACTATAGGGAACCTAATACACTTTTTTAAATTTTCTGTCATATCTTCAGTACAAATCAAAGGTTTAAACTAACTATGACTGCTGGTGACTCTGCAGGTTTCCAGAGCTGACCAATCAAAGGAGAGCGGGCTTCTGGGTGGGAGGGGCTTACAAAACCAGGAGCTCCGCCCACACTACTCTTTCAAACAGATATTTTTCTTTTCCAGAGGTAAGGGCAGATGAAAGCTCCACAACCACCTCTAAAGTCCCCTCCGCACCAACATGCTTCTTAATTTTTGCTCCAGGTCTTCCTCCTTCTCTGCTCAGCCAAGCTGGATGTTTATCTTTGGCTGTGAAAGCTGTCAGGTGCACAGAAACTCACCAGCCACTTGATTAGGTCCACCCGTTCAACTGCTCGTTAACACAATCAGCCAATCACGTGGCAGCGGCTCAGTGCCTTCAGGCATGTAGACGAGGGGAAGACGAGTTGCTGATGTTCAAACTGGGCATCAGAACGGGGAAGAAAGGGGATTTAAGTGACTTTGAAAGTGGTGTGGTTGTTGTTCTGAGTATTTCAGAAGCTGCTGATCTGCTTTTATGCACAACCATCTCTAGGGTTTAAAGGGAATGGTCCAAAAAAGAGAAAACATCCAATGAGCGGTGTTTGTGTGGACAAAAAAACCTTGTTGATGTCAAAGGTTGGAGGAGAATGGACAGACTGGTTGGAGGTGACAGAAAAGCAACAGGTCTGCAGAACCATCTCTGGGCAGACAACACGTCCAGCCTCGAAGCAGATGGTCCACAGCAGCAGAAGACCACTCCGGGTGCCACCACAAAAAGAGAAACTGAGGCCACAGTTCACGCAGGCTCGCCAACACTGAACAATAAGAACAATATTGCCTGGTCTGATGAGTCCGGATTCACTGGACGCCAACGGTCTCCACAGCCACCAGATCTCCATCCTTGCGGTGGAATCACATCTTGGACGTACAGCTGACAAATCTGCAGCAACTGTGTGATGCTACCATGTCATGATGGACCAGAATCTCTGAGGAATGTTTCCAACATCTTAATGAATCTTCTCCACGAAGAATAAAGGCAGTTCTGAAGGGTCCAACCTTGTACTTACAGAGTACCTAACAAAATGGCCAGTGGTTGTACGTACTAACAGTTTCATTTGTATCTGAGTACACCAAAGGGAGGAGGCCATGTTTCTACTCAAGCACCTCTTTAAATAATGTGGGAAATAATTAATTTTTTGTGATATTTTTTGGAATAAATATTGTATTTCAAACAACGAAAATAGCATTTAAAATTATTGAATGTTTGGTAGTCTTCAGCAAATCTGAAGTTGTTAAAGAAAGTTTATGAAAAAGAGCAAAAAAATATTGGTATATGATGATTTTATAACAGCTTTTTGTGCGTGTACATCTTTGCGACAATGGTGTCCAGAAGGTGCAAAATACACTGACATGGTATAAAACACGTGAGCGTAAAAGACACTGGATTTCAAAAGTTTTACTAAGAGGAAAATATCCTCCAAAAATTCATGCCACAAGCTGTAACACAGCCAAAAAGATCATCAAATCAAATAAAAATGTACAAAAATGCCCAAGGAGGGCCCAAGGATTAAATAAAGTTTCATAATGCCAACATTATTGCTCACATTAATCACAAAGAGGGTCATTGATGCAATAGTTTTTAGTGTGCTATAGCAGACTGGAAAATTATACAGTATTCACAAGTGGAAATACACTGTACAAATTCATATGAGTCTCTTATTCATAAACAAATATTTACAAAAATATGCACTTTCTCCCAACATTCTTCTCTCCAGCATTTGGAATATTTAGATATGAATTAAAACACTGAGCCTCACCTAACCCAGGTTCTGTAGCAAATGTCTGTACACTTTCCCTGCCCTCCTTCCTCAGAGTCATAAGGGCCTTAAACCCTGAGGGTCATTAGGGTCTCTAACCTTCAGGGTCATTGGAGTCTCTAACATTGAGGGCCATTAAGGTCTCTAACCTTCAGGGTCATTAGGGTCTCTAACACTGAGGGTCATTAAAGTCTATAACTTTCAGGGTCATTAAGGTCTTTAACCATGAGGATCATTAAAGTCTCCAACCCTGGGGTCATTAGGGCCTCTAACACTGAAGGTCATTAAGGTCTCTGACCCTGAGGGTCATTAGAGTCTCTAATGCTGAGGGTCATTAAGGTCTCTAACCTTCAGGGTCATTAGGGTCTCTAACCTTGAGGATCATTAAAGTCTTCGACCCTGGGGTCATTAGGGCCTCTAACACTGAAGGTCATTAAGGTCTCTGACCCTGAGGGTCTTTAGAGTCTCTAACACTTAGGGTCATTAAGCTCTCTGACCCTGAGGATCATTAGGATCTATAACACTGAGGATTTTATTAGGGTCTCTAACCTTGAGGGCCATTAAAGTCTCAAACCTTGAAAGTCATTAGGGCCTCTAACCCTGAGAGATTAGGGTCTCCAGTGACCTTCAGATGGAAGGGAAGGGAGAGTGATTTGCATGTGTGATCAGTTCACAGATTGGATTAACTCAGTGGAGTTTTAATGCTCGGAACTCTTTTCACTTTTTTCAAACATTTTTCTGTCTGAATTGATAAAACTCAGACGAGTAGGGAAACGTCTTTAAAAAACAAGCAAACAAAAAAGACGAGTCACCCTAAAAAAACACTTGTAGGATTTACCGTGTCCTGTATGACTGACAATCTACAGTAACAGAAATCAAGTATTTCAACTTTTCTTAATTAAGTATAAGATTAAGTGCTGTTATTAACATTAAAAAGACTTTCTCTCTGTTTCTTGTTTTGCCATTTAATTTCACTTCAAACTTCTCTGACTTTATCCTTTGGAGATTTGTAGCAACGGATCACATTGTTTTGCCCATCTTCGCAACGACATGTGTCCAATTTCTTTCCTGAAATGTCCAAGGTAGACTGTCCAAACTGACAACAAAAACAAAGAGGGGCGTTGTAAATGCAGTCCCAACAGAATGACGTTTAGTTCAACAAAAACTGAAGTTTTATCCACATGATGCAAAAAGAGTAAAATCCTCATGTTAAAGTCTTATTGAACTCATGGTGTCGTCTTCATGTTTCACAATAAAAGCTTTGGCGTCACATTTACAAACAGAATCTTAATGTTTTTGCCTTGATGTTGGAGAAGAAAAGATTCAAAAGAGGAAACTTCGTTCTGAGTTGTCAGAATCAGTCCCTTAAGTCCAAGAAAACCCCGATCTTTTGGTAAGAGAAGTAAAAACGGTAAGAGCCGAACGCCACCTTCACACGAAGGGGCTGTCCGATCTGAAAATGTCCGAGTAGCTTTTCCCGTTTATGTGCTCGGTGTGGCTCTCGATGCTGTAGCAGCGGTGGACCTCGGTAAGTGAGGACGCCACGAAAGACGCAGAGGACCGGAAGAACTCGGGATTGGCGAAAGTGCCGGCAAACTGCAACCGCTGTAGATTCCATTGTCTTCTTAGAACGGTCTGAACCTGTGTGAAGAAAAGACAGGAGCGTTTAGTTCTTGTTCTCAAAGCGTGCCTGTCTCAACTGGGTCTTTTCTTTTGTCCTTCTCTTTGTCTTTCTTCTAACAGAAACTCCACCTGGACCAGTCATTCTGTGTTTGTCTCTTTCCTGTCCTCTCAAACCACAGCCGGTTGAAGAAGATGGCCGCTCGTCCTGAGCCTGGTTCTGGTTCTGATTCTGCTGGAGGTTTCTCTGTTACATCACCTTCTCCTGTCTGGAGCTTTATCACTGGCGTTTACGTCTCACTTCCTCTCAAACATGGCCGACTTCAACAGTTAACGTGAAAGATTTTAGCAATGACCACAACAAGTAACGGAGTACATGTTGTGAAGCTTCAACCGCACCGAAGTTTAGCTCAATATTTGTAAGACTGAATGAATTATAGCCAATTTTGTGTTGTCCACGGTTAATTGGTTGTGGTGGCCAAAAGTCAATCATTTGTAGATGTACATTCATGGATTATTTCCTGACAATAATCCATGAACAAACAGAAAAGAGGCAAAAACATCGTCTGTTTTTGCCTTCTGGTGGCAGGTGATAAAAAATAACAGTGTCTTCTGGTCTGGTAAATTGGGTGATCCAGAGATTTAAATTCTCAGTTTAATCTTCGAATAATTCATTGAGGTTAAGCCGTTACTCACCTCCCCATTGAAGAAGCAGAATATTGTAGAGACCAAGAGACCCTGAATTAAAACAAAGAGAAAATGTTTGGTTTATATTTTGCTTTGACCTTTCCCAAACGGCTCAGGCGTTCTCACCGACCTGGTAATGCATGAGGATGGTCATGATGTACAGGTAGATCTCAAAGAACCAGGGGTCCTGGGGCTTGTACGGCAGCAGGACGAACTGGATGCCGAGCAGAGGGATGAGGATGAGCGTCGCCCTCACCGCCCTCATGTACAGGCTGGACTCGGCCTGGTGCGTCACTCGCAGCTTGGTGATGAGAACCCGAACGATGTTCAGCAGGAAGAAGAAGTTCACCTGGAGTTAAAGGAAGACCGTCATGTAGAGATACAAAACTAACGGTTTGTACTGAGATTGAAGTGCGGTTTTCCAGCAAAGTAACTTACCACCAATGCAGCACAAATTGGAGCGTGAATAATATACAGCAGGGAGGTAGCCGAGCTGACCCAGCAACTGGAAATACAGAAAAACAGGCTGACACCCAAATCAACTCGCATTCCTTGACAAAATGAATCCCCTTCTCTCTGCACACCAATGTTTTAAATAAAGATGTTGCTTGAGCTGATGGTGCTCAGAAGATGTGAGGGGGATGACTGTCAGCTACTGCCACACCCAATTTTAGCTCATTATCTATAAAATCGACTGAGTTGCAGCCATTTTTGTGGGTCCTACAATTGATTAACTGTGGCAGACGACTTTCTGAGAGTTTTAATAAAATCCACCCAGTGGCTCATGAGATATTTTGCTAACAGGCAGGCATGAACAGACACAAACACAAGCATTTTCAAGTTCATTGTGGCGGGTGTTAAAAATGTGGTGAGGAGCGTAAAGGACTCACTTGTCGTTGTAGTAGCAATGACGCGCTACCGAATATATTGTTGCTGGCACGAGTGGAAAACCTGTAAAATCAAGTTGGTGAGTAACACGGGAAGAGCGCAAGTTGTTTTATTTACTCAGCTTTAGCTCTAACCTACCCCAGCCGAGCAGATAATACCACATGAGGTGCTGCTTTTCTGCAAACACCGCCACAACGATCAGCGTGTGCAGGTAGATGCCCTCACAGAGCATCCAGAAGTAGTTACAGCTCAGTATGTACATTTGGATGAACGCAAGAAGCTTACAGGTGGCCTGGAAGGACAAAAGGCAAACTTAGACATCATTCTATGCAGACACATACCGTATTTACTGTAAATAAATGAATAGATTACTCACAGAGTCCTCCTTTTTTACAGAGAACCAGGCAATAGTAATGAGTGAGTTCAGCACAAATGAGAGGAAAAGGTTTTTGTGAAGAGTTATCCTCTGGCAACTCAAAGTCCTGAGGGGAATTTAAAAAAAAACAACATATTAGACAGTTTTTTTATTGCCTACTATCATTATGTAATTGCTTGTTTCAACCTTAATTCAAACTACTTACTTAAAGTAGAAGAATATTCCCAATGAAATGAGGAGGGATATCAGAGACAGTCCATGACCAATCATGATCAAGTAGATGTGAGTCATTGTTGCCTGCTGAAAAAACAAAAGCATTTAATAATCAGTGCTGCTGCCGCTAAAAACGTCTCAAGTTTGATCTGGTTCCTTCTTACCGTCCCGTGCAGCGTCACGTTTGCTTTGCAGTTCGTGAAATCTGTCCAGGTTCTGTTGCTCTCCGGGTTCCGTCCCCACTCACCGGTCTCAGTGCAGACTTTGGATGCCATCTCTGCTCGCAGAGTTAAAAACATGATGGTAAACATCTGTGTACCTCACTGAGTAAATAAATGCGTAAGCTACATTTTCATCAGTTTTGAATTTATGCTTCTTTCTTCTTCTTTTTGCAACCTGTAAGTGCTATTCTCCAAGAAAACAAATGCAGAAATGAACCTCGAATGTCGAAATCATCGTAGTAGCCCGGACAGTTTTGTTCTTTCCTCCCGGCTTCGGTTTCATCCCAGCAGAGCCAACCATCCCATGTTGTGTTGCACACCGACCCTGATTTAAACACAGGAGACACAAACTGTTACGTGTTATCACCCACAGTGACAATTACAAACTCTGCTTTCCCTTTTAACAATTCAAAAATTTACTCAAAATGCAGGACAGTCCAAAATATATTTAGGGGCTCGTCGGATTCAAACCTGGGCCCTGTAGCGTATAAATCAATCCCTCCAGGATTTCGCAGGCACTTTTTGTGATTGTTGCGGCTAAAATGCCTGATTTCGTGGGGCACTCTCCTAAAAGTTGCGATGAAAAGTTGCTTTTTTTTTTTACTAAAATCAATAAAAAAACATAACTTTTAATATATAAACCAAAAATACTTCCTAGTTTTGTAAGATAATCACCAACAAACATTGACATTCTCAAAAGGTGCTTTATTTGAGAACTTTGATAGCTTCTAAACTGACATTCATGACCATTTCTGGATTGTCCCTGGTCTGCAGCTCTCCTCACATGTTTTGCAGACACAAAGTGTTTGTCGATGCGTTTATGTTCCATGATTACACTGCAGGACGTGCAAAACAGCTTCCCCCCCACTCTCCTGCAGCTGGGGAGGAAACTGGTTTGCTGAAATCTTTGTGGGCAAATGTGAAGCATTAGCGCACATTTTGGCTTCGGTCGCTGCTCCTGCACGCTCCCAGCATTCTGATGTTAACAGGAAGTGACGTCACAGGTCTTCTTCCTGAGTTATTTGGGGTTATTTAGTATTTCACGCTACACAAACCCACAAAGAAGAGACTAGACCGCAGAAACGGTGGCAAATCACTTTAGAAACAATAAATATTGGGTTAAAGTTGCGGGAAAGTTGCAGTGTTTTGGGCAAAGTTGCAAAAAGTTGTGATTTCGCGGGGTTTGCTTGATTTTGCGTTAATAGTTGAAATCGCAACATCGCGAAATCCTGGAGGGTCTGGTAAATATGTTCAAAAATGAACAAAAGGTAATTGTATGTAATATGCATGTCTAAATATGTATTTTCAGGACATCTCCATGCTTTCTCCACCTCTGCTCACCGAGGGCTTTCGTTTTGCGGTGAGATTCTTTCACGATCTTCTGGAAACACTGGAACTGGGCGAGGGCAATTTGGTTCCTCATCCACTGAGGTTCGCTCATGTGACTCAGGTGTTCCGTGTGCACGACCTCAGACGCCGCCGACAGCTGACAAATCACATTTAAATAAGCGAGGAAGAAAACGTCAGGGAACAAACTGACAGACTCCTGCAAAATGGCATTTTACAGTTAAAATCTTATTGATGGGAAGTTATAAAGAGTGTTTCACCAAAACCCACCAGAAATCCACTAACTAATCAGTTTGATTAGTTAATGGATGTAATTTGGGACATTTAGGAACATTTAAAGTTCCTAAATATTAAAATTATTTCACCTGAAAGCAATGCCAGTAATTTTAACTGACTGTTTCGAGATTTCCTTCGAAAAACAGTAAAAACAAATGAATTCATTCAGAAAAATCCTGGATTAGAAATTAGAAATTTCTATTTAACTTTGTGTTTGATTTGGTTTATATTTACTTACTGAGACGGTAAAACTTTCTGTCAGTCGTGCTGATTTGTAATGTTGTACTGTTGGTAAAGTGTCATTATTTGCTGTTGTAATAATAAATGTCATCAATATAATCTGGAACATAATGTAAATATAACATATAACATAAAGCAGAACATTGTTCCAAAAATCTGTGAATCACCAGGGTCTTCAGTAATAAAATAATAATAATAAAGACAGATTATGTTTCTACATTAATGTAAATATAAACTCAATGCTGTCTTCTTTAACTTAGGAGTAATGTTGTTAATTTAATATTCAACATTAAAGTGATTTAAAGAAAAGAATCATGTTTATCTGATTAATTTTAAACTGAATAGATCTTTATTGAATCATTATGGAAGCACATTACTGCCACCCCAGCAAAAAACTAAAATAGAATGCTGTCGTGATTTAATTAATCTATAATTAATCACATTACAATATTTGTATTTACAGGCTTATACAAAATAGTGACACATAATCACAATAAAATATTGTCATATTATGATGACATAGTTTAAATGTGAAAATGTTTTTAAATAAATAATCTAACAACATTTTCCTATGATGTAAAAACTAAAACTAGAACAGAAAAATCTAACAACAGGATGTGAAAACTATGTTAAAACAATAAAAGTTTCATACTAAAACAATTACGGTTCTATTTTGTTTTTACTCTGGTGGCAGTAATGTGCTTCCATAGAAAGAAAAAAGAGATTTTAGTTTGATAATTATGGAAGCATATTGCTGCCACCCCATCACATATAAAGTAGAATAATGTCACAATATAATTTATCTTTTTCATGTTTTATCAAAATAATTTGACATTATTGCTGCATACTTGTCACAATAAAAATAATTTTACGTAATCACAACAAAATATTGTCATAATTTCATTGTTCAAACATAAAAGTGTTTTTATAATGTGATAAATATGTATTAAGTAACTTATAAACATTTAAGTTTATTTAGTTATAAGGTGAAAAACATAAAAATATAACAAAACAAAACAATAACGGTTTTAAATGATAATATTTATTTATACTAATAATAAATGGCAGTAATGTGCTTCCGTAAAGTCAAGAATAACTGAAAATTAAACAAAAGCTAAATAAAATGTATCCCATGCAAAAAATAAATAAATTAAAAAATCATGTGCATCACACAATTACTTAAAATGAAACTGATTCAAAAGCAATTTAATGTTTTAAAAATAAACAAAAAAGAAATTGAAGTTCAACCTTGTTGAGGGAGCAGAGTGCCAGGAAAGACAAGAAGCTGCTCAGATCCATCTTCATGTGTTTTCTAAAAAATAAAGTCATAAAACATTGTTGTTACGCAGCAAAATATCTTAAAAATATCAACAGTTTCCCTGGTTCTGCACAGAACCTTACTATAGACGACATAAAACCACAGTTTAACCCGTTTCTTTGAGGCTGTTCCGGTTTATTATGAGTTATTTTTAATTAATTTTCATGAAGGGGTAAAAGATTCCACCAGATAAGATCCCAGCGGACTCAGTTTTTACTTCTGACGTCTCGTAAACACGGCAGAGCGTGAAACTACACGTCCAAACCTTGTGTTTAGTGTTTAAAGGTAAGTCTCCCCTTATTTTTGGGATGTCAGGGTCACAGATTTAGCCTCTGCTTCCTCCGCTCCCCGCAGCTTCCTTCCTGTATGCTGTTTAATGAATGCTGAGCAAGTTTAACCAAGGTTGAGCCAAAAGGCATCAGCAGGTTTAGCAGCACCGAATTTAGTTGCTTTGTGTTGTAGTTCACCATGTTAAACCAAAAACACCCAGTTCAAATTAAGACCTTTAACCAAACTTTTAATCTATTTACATTTTCTCTTTGAGCAGCCTACTCAAGTGGTCTTGATCATGATGGTTTCAGACTTTCTAAAGGTCTTTAAAAGGCTTTTTGGTTGCTTTTTGACTCAGTTTGAGTCCAGTTCCTGACTGTTCTCAGCAGAATGTTTGTTAAGCCATTTAACACCAACGTATGAATCATTCAGATCCTAAACTCAAGGGGTGGACCAGTTGTTGTGTCAACACATAACAGAAAACTTATCAGAGATTCAATTTGAATCTTTAGACGTTTAGTTACCAGCAGTGTGTCACAAAAGGACACACTTTGTGTCCATTTGTTTAGTTGAATCTATATAAACAACCCAAAGATAACCGACAGAAAACAAGATTTCAGCTCCAACAAGGTGATTCCTTAACACCCATAATGAATCACATCTCAGGACCCGTCAGGTTTTTGGTGTGTTTCGTCCTTGGCTTTCAGAAACTGTTTTATTTCCCACTTGTTTCCTCTTCTACCAGCACAATATGAGTTGTTGTCAGGCACTCGGGACTTGACAAATCCTAAAGGTAGTGACATTCTCAAGGGAATGTTTGCAGGAGTTCTCTGTTTCATTTTGGACCCAAATAGAGCATTTCTAGAGTGCTTAAGCTGTATTTTTTTGTCCATATTTATGCAAACTGTTGGCAAAGTCTTGAACATACTTGGCCAGGAGTTTGCTGTGTGATTCCAAGTGAAAACTTGATTTTACTCCTCTTCTTGTGCACTCTTCTAGCCGAAGAGGACGAGTTGGACAGATTCTCGGTCATCCCGGTCAAATCCCGGGACGAAGGCGTCTTTTTTCTTTGTTCTTGAAAACGCTTCTCATTCCAAACTGAAAAGTGCAGCGTTCCAAGCTGTTAAACTGGAGTGAACTGCCAGCTGAACTCACACGCAAATCACTCTCCCTCCCTCCCTTCCCTCCTGAGGGTTGTTAGGCTCAGTTTGCATGTGAGCTCATCTTCTTGAAGGAAGGATATCACCCGCCAGAGTTTTAAACAAAGGCCAGAAATAATGGAGGTAAAATGGTCAAATGTTACAAATTACATTATGAAAATAAGGCAATCTGTTAGTGTGTGTTGGAGATGACTCTCAGCTACTGCCACACCAGAATTCAGCTTAATATCTGAAAAAATGAACAGAGTTATCAACATCATTGTGTTTGCCGGATTGACTTTAAAAAGGTAGGCTGAAAATGAGAAGAAAACGCAACCAGTCCCCAAAAAAGACCTTCAAAAAGTCTGATGAACTTTAAGCTTTTAAAATCAGTTTTAAAATATTTAAATAACGTTTGGCTGCCTGGAAGGAAAATAAAAAGAATGGTTTAAAACTCGCAGGAAGTCTGGGAAGCAACCAGATCTAATGTAAGGAGTAATAGGAAATAAGATGTTCATAAAAGAAGCTGCTTAAAATCTTAGAAATAGCAGAAAATATATCTCTAAGCCTTTTTTTTACAGTCTAATAATCACAGGAAGTAACGTCTTTTCCTTAAAACTCTTCATGACTACCTTAAAATTAACCCCTGATGGTCCTTTTTTGTCAAGATTAATGTCTTTTGTCCAACTCAAACCACCAAAACTAACAACCCCCATGCTGAATCAGAAGGTTTTCATGCTTCTTTAGCACCTAAACATCTTATATACCTAAAAACAATTATTCTGTGTGCTGTTTATGATCTTTAAGATGTCAAAGATTTCCACACTTCTCCATTAGAGGGTTACTGGAAACACATTGGAGCTTTTCACTGCTGGCTTTGGCAGCTTTTTGTTGTTAAATGTGACAGATTTTCAGGTGTTTTAAACCTTAATCTGCTGTAAAACACCAATCTGTGCGTGCAGTTTTGTTCTTAATCAATGCAGCATTAGAAGAAGAAGGAAAAAAAGGCTTAAACAAAAGATCAGATCTTCAATTTGAGGAGCTTACCTTTGAAGAAGCTGGGAAAATAACCGGAGCAAAGAGCAGTTTGGGGGTTTATAGCAGCTGAGGAAGTAAAACCAAGAGGCAGTAGGATATTTTTCAGAGTGTGTGTTTCTCACTGAGCTGAGCTGGGCTGATAAAACCCGACTAAGGCTGGACATGACATCACACGCCTGCCTTTTCTGGTGAAACATCCCAGGAGAGTCATGATGAACAGCCCCAAAGCATCTGTTTAACAACCAGCAGATGTTTTTTCTGTCTGCGGGGCGTAAATTATAAATATACGACAGATTTAGGGGTCTAAAAATGATGTGTGGTATTTAGGATAGAAATAATCCTCCTAAAACCAACTGTTATGTAGGCACATTATTACAGTTGGACACAACCAACACCAATCACAGCTGTATTTATTTATTATATTATTTTGTATATTTGTGTCAAAGTGCAAATAATGACAATTTAATAATGCTATATTCATATAAATGTTTTAAAAGTTTGACAAAATGACAGCTAAAAGCAAAAAAATAGGAAAAAAAAAAAAAGAAAATGGCTTCCGTTTGCGAGCAACAGCGCCATCTGTCGATTAAACGCCGCCTAGCAACGGAGGTCCCGGCGTCACCATGGCAACGGGGTTCCCTGTAACCGTCGCCACCGACACAAACAGGCTGAGTTTACGGGGTTACAACGAGTGAAAATAAGATTTTTATGAAGCCAGAACAGGTAGGAGTTTATTTTTCCTCTCTCGCTGATGAATAAATTGTTTTGTGTTTTTTGTTTCCTTTTAGTTTTAACTCTGTCGGTTAGTTAGCAGGCGTTTTTAGTGAAGTTGGCTTCCTATTTGTGTATCTATGTATAAAAGAAAGGGGCCTTTTTCCACAGAAATATTAGTTAAAATCACTTTTAATTTCAAAATGCACAACATCTAGACTGCTTAAACCTTCTATAACAAAAAGCAGGTACTTTAAAATACAGTTAAAGTTTTGTGAAGATTATTTTATTTGGAAAAAGATCATTTTAGTGCTTATTTTTGGAGCAACTGGAGCCAGTTTAAAAACTAAAACCCAAAGACTGTTTAGACCTAAATTAATGTATAATTTACTAAGATCAGGTTAATTTAAAACACAGTTTGTTTTTATTTATGGTAATTAAAGAACATGCTATTTTAGGTGTTTTGTTTTTTGCATCTGGGGCCACATGGTAAAAAAGGTCCAGGTAAATAATACCAACACTGTTCAGACATGGACTAAATTATCCCTTACTGAAAGCAGATTTTTGTGATTTATGAAGCCTTTATTCTGTTTGTGAAAGGTCAAGACATGGACTTTTTTTTGGGGGGGGGGGGGGCACATTTGAACAGGTCTGGTTTAAAAATGACATTACTTAAAGAGTTTGAACCTGGACTGGACTGTTCTGGTCCAAGTCCAGTTTGAGATCTGTGAAACCTTAATTCTAGTCGTGAAAATGGAAAAAAAGCAACGTCAGTGATTTTTTCTTTATGCAGGACAGGATGTTGAGGAGGACGGGATGCAGGAACACGGCCAGCGATGCGGTCCGCTCCCATCAGGACCAGGCCCTCGACACCACCATGTTCCTGATCAGGTCCTGCGGCCCGGCGGCGTTTCTGCTCAGAGAGAACGGAGAGGCCCGGGACCTGAAGGTGGATCAGCCCGACAGCCCTGACTCCTGCTCCTCACATGTTTGGACGCTTTAAACTCATGCTGTTGGGGGTGTTTTTAGGTCTGCTTGGGCGACCCGCATACGTGCAGCTGTTCTGTTTTCAGCAGGGAGCGAGAGCCGTGCAAACACATCTGCTGGTACCAGTCTCACACACACACACACGAATGATTTACGCAGCAAGGTAATAAGTCGTATTTGAAACAACATGACGTCCAGATCCTAAAGGTAAAGTTGTTTCTACCTAAAGCAAAATATCCCATGAACCACTCATCTCATTTGAATAAAACCTGTAGAAAGGCTGCTTAAAACACACAAAAGTGGCTAAAACTCAGCTAATTTGGTGTGGTAGTAGCTGAGACTGATACACGTGCCTCGGGACGTCCAGAACGATGGGTTCAACGCCCGGCGGTTCATGTCCTGGTTACAGGACGTTTGCGACGGGTTCGACAAACCGAAGACGGGTCCCCTGGTGAGGCTGAAGCTGCAGGAGCTGCTCGGTACCCTCGTACACTAACAGAGTCTTCCTCTTCGGTCAGATCCTTCCTGCCTGCAGACACCAGTACCTCCAATAACTCTTTAACAAGATTACACTGGATCTTTATTTCAAATGTCTCATGAGCCACTGGAGGGATTTTAATGAAACAAGTCAAGATGGCTGCCACAGTTTTACCATCAGCCGACACCGAAAGGACTCCAACTCCGTCAGTTTTACAGATATTCAGCTAAAATTTGGTGTGGTAGTAGCTGAGAATCATCCCCAACTTGTACTCTGAGTGTAGGCGTTCCTTCAAGGAATACAAAATTAACTATTTATGAATTTATGTAACTAATGTTAAGACAAAACCCATTTATTTCTTTAATAAAATAAAGAAGATTAGATTATTTTCTCTTCTGCTTCTTATAAAGTGCACTGATTGACACAACTATTGTTCAGCAGTGTTGTAAATTTAGATTTTTTAAATATTTATTCTTTTTATTTACAGGGTTTTGCTGCGGAAATTCAGACTACCCAGAGAACATGAGTGTAAGTTGTTTTGTTATTTATTTTGTTTATTTATGCTTCGCTTTTTAAAGTTTAAAACCTGAACTTTTTATTACACTTACATTTATTTATTTAACACATAAAGACAAGTTTTACAGAAAGATATCTGGATAAATAAATCCAGTGACACTGAAACTTGACTTCAGACAAATATTCCTTATAAATCTTCAACTTTTTGACGTATCAAGGCCTTAAAAGTTTTTAAAAGCCTGTAATCATCTCAGTTTTCCTGATGAAATCGCTCTGTTTCATTCTGTTTGTACAATTTTTTCCACTCTGTAAGTTTGACTCAAATATCAAACATATTAAAACGAGTTGATGTGGAAGATAACAGGCGGAGAAAAGAGAAACTGTAATAATCTTTAGATCTGGGGGAAGCTGTGAGAGCAGAAGCAGTTTTTATCGGAGCGACTGATTGTGTCGATCAGCAGAGGAGGAACAAATAATCGTTTTTTATCCATTCGTAACAGTTATGGCTAATTATTGCTCTTCTGTAAATCTTCTCAGGACCCCCTCAGGTTGATATTTTATGACCTAAAGTGGGGTTTGGACCCCAGCTCTGTGAAAAAGTGAAGCCAGTTGTGATTGAAGATTTCCTCCTTATATTCAGAGATAATTATAAAATGTTTTTAACGCTGTCAGACCTCAGTTTTTTAAATTCCTGCCGTTTCCGTCTGTTCGGTTTCTGACCCATCCTGCTGACATGCGTGTTAAAAATACCCCTGCTTCAGATTCGTTCCAGCCTGGGCTCGTGGAGAGGCAGCTCTTGGAGCTGCTCCAGGGTTTACACCGAGCCCACCGGACGGAGCTGGATGCCTCCGCCGCCTCAGGGACCCTGGGCCGAGCGGTTCCAGGCCCGGAGGCTGGAAGCGTCTGCCGGAAAGTGATCCAAGCCCAGGATGTGTGTCCCATCTGTCAGGAGGAGCTGCTACAGAAAAAACAGCCCGTGTCTTACTGCAGGTGTGTCTCAGGATGAAGTTCTGCTTCATCGACCAGAACATGACCCTGTGCAGAATTACTGGTCCAACCTCAGCACATCCAGCTGCTGACCCGGAATGTCACATGTAATAAAATTATACCAGGACCTCCAGATCGTGGCAGGAAGAGAATTTTTTTATTCTAGCATTTTGCTGACAGATTTCCTGCAGCGTCCCGTTCTGTCCTTGTCCCTCTCAGGTTCGGCTGTGGCAACAGTGTCCACATCTCCTGCATGAAGGTGTGGGCGGACCACCAGACTCCGTCGGACCAGCAGGAGATGGTGAGGTGTCCCCTGTGCAGGGAGGACTTCTGCTCCGTGAAGCTGCTCCAGGAGCAGGTGAAGAATGCCGCGAAGCTCTTCACTGCTGCCGAGAGAGAAAGAGCAAACAAACACCTGGGGGCGGTCTGCCACAGCTGCCGGGTCTGCCCCGTCTCCGGTACCTGCTTCAGGTGAGACCCCCGCACACCCAGGTGTCGACACAGAACACCTGAAGTTTTACAAGCCTGGCGTTTCTCGGGAGCATTTTAAGACATTTCAGAGACTCCATCGCAAATGTTCGCCAACAGTCGCTGCCCCACCAAGACGCTGGTTTGAATCATCGATGTTGATAAAGACTGATGAAGCATCTCCTCTTCCTCCCGTTCAGAACTGAAGCCCAAACGGGTGCTGCTTTTTTGGCTGCCACCATGTTGGATTTCTTTGAAGCCAGAGGCTAAACCCTTCGATATGAAAGTCCCGCCCACAAACCCGTCCTAACTCGCTAATAGGCTGTCAGTTACACTGTCAAACCTCAAATAAATAACACAAACTAAAAGAATTTTAAAACCGCATATTTGATTGCACAGCAGTTTTTGCCAGGAAAATGTCCAGTTCGTTTAAATGGAGGGGCGGAGCTTAAAAATGCACTGAAACCGGCCAGTAGGGGCGCTTGTCTTTTATGGCTTCAACTTCAGACCTCAGGTCTCTAGTTTTAGTTTATCTCAGTTGGTTTTATCCTTTCATCAGGTGATAATTATGGTTTGAAGCACATTCAGGTGATAAAACCTGAAAAGGTTCTCCTTTAAGACTGCTTCCAGCTTCTGTTTGAACCGACTGGACAAAAGGAAAAAGGTCCACATGTGTTTAATGAGGTCCTTCTTTAGGTACTGTTTGTTCTCCAGGTGTGCCGTCTGCAGTCGGTTCTACCTGTGTGAGGAGTGTGTGCAGAAAGGCTGCCACTCACAGCATCCACTTGCTTCAAGAGCAGTAAGTCGATCGGACCGAGCTCAGTTTTCCACACTGAAGACTGTAGCTTAAAACGAAACAACGCTTCCGGTGGTTGTGGAGTAAAAACATACACCTGTGCTCCTAAAACACAGACAAGAAGAGCGAAGTG
The DNA here is from genome assembly GCF_001649575.2 of Kryptolebias marmoratus. Classification (NCBI taxonomy): domain Eukaryota; kingdom Metazoa; phylum Chordata; class Actinopteri; order Cyprinodontiformes; family Rivulidae; genus Kryptolebias; species Kryptolebias marmoratus. The sequence goes on along the minus strand of NC_051452.1, from coordinate 6,415,991 downwards.
GGTTCTTGTGGCGGCGGACCCGACCGGTGATCCGAAGGGAGCGACCTCTGAGCCACAACCTGATGGGTGAGTTGATTTACTTTCAGACGCCCCATTCGGATCCGATCGTTCCTAAACCCGCCTCCTCTCCTCAGGGCGGTTGCAGAACTTTCACCCAGCAGAGTTCTGGAGCGTCTGCCTGCAGTCAGAGTCCGACCCGGGTCTCAGCTCCTGAACGAGGGGCTGCAGTGTCGGATCTGCCTGCAGGGCTTCAGTGTGGGTCAGACCGTCCGAACGCTGCCCTGCCACCACAAGGTACGGCTGCACTTAATATTAAAAATCCACTTCAATAAAATGCTACATTTACAGGAAACTGGAGAAAATCTTCCAACATCTACATCTCTCTCCGTTCAGGGTTGTACGTATCAGGACATAATAAAACTGATTTGGTATTTACAAGGTTCTAAAATGTTTAAATTTAACCTGAAGTGAACAAAAACTCTGACTTGTTCTTTTCAATAACCTTACTTATTTATTGGTATTACTCTGTAGAAATTAAATTTTACTTTGACTCTGAAGTGGCAGTTTATATTGACCAGGACTGATTCATGAGAGCAATAAAGGGGTGAATACTTTTTATCAGCACTGTATTTTAAACTGGCTCTTTAAAATAACCGAACTATCCCTTTACCATTCAGACAGCTGCTGTTAATAAAAATATTCTTGTTTAATCTTTAACAGCTGGTAATTCACTGTTTCCTAACCTAACTTTAGAAAGGCAGCCGCTCTGCAGACAGAGACTGAAACTCCAGTCAGACAAACTGTTTCTGTTGATCCTCAGGGTTATTGTTTGTTTTAATTAGACCGGATCCACTGATCGGTTCTCTGACATGTTTGGGAGTTAATGATGCTCTCTGTTTACGACCCTGGTCCTGGAGGGCCTCCTAAAACATGCTCAAATAAACGTAACTGATATGCCTGATATGAACCCTAGAAATGTCTTTTCCCCAGAACTGTGATGAGAATAAACACAAAGCTGAGTAAAACCTCATCTGACTCTCATTTCTAACCCGTCTTTTGTGCACGCTCCTCAGTTCCACGTGGACTGCGTGGACCAGACCCTCCTGGAGACAAACTCCTGTCCCTTGGACGGATTTATCATTTATGGTCCTCTGACGTGGAGAACGACCCAAAGGAAGACCTGTCCTACGATGGCCTCCAGCAAGCAGCAGGAGAACAACGTCCAGGACCTGTTTGTCCCAGGAGTGGCTCTGCAGGTCCTTCCTCCACGCGGGGCTCTGAACTTCGAGGTACCGACTTCCATGCCACAAAAAGACGCCACAGCAGCCGGAGGGGAGAGGCAGACACGAGCTCCCTTCACGGCTGAAAGCGGCCGTCCTTTAAATCATGACATCTGCTCAAGATCCTCCAAACAGAGAGCAGCAAACATGGCCGCCGCAGCACAAGTCAGGGAGCAGCGGCAGGTGAGTCTTTCCACCGAATCAGAGCTGAGAATGACTGGAGTCTCAGTAAACGCAGCATTAAAGGTCCACAAAAAATAACTTTAATATGCAGTTAGGCAGGTTTTTCTGTCACAAAACAAAACTTTTAATAAACAGACTGAATAATTACTGGTGACGAGTAGTTTTATTAATTTGGAGCACAGAAAACACAAGTCTAAGAACAATTATTACTACAGAGGTGGAAGAAGACGAGGAGCGCAGCGGTGATCGGATCAGATACATTCAGTGGCACAAAGTGTTCACAAACGACCTCTCATCTCACCGCTGAAGCAGGAAAACGTTGCGTTTAAAAGGATTTTAATATGTAAGCACAGAATGATGAAAGTGCTCAGTTTGTTGCTACAGTTAAAACTAAAAACACTCCTCTAAAGAGACCCTCTTTACGCTAACTTTAAAACCGGTAATATCACGTTAAAACAACTTTAAAAGGAGTGGAATCACATAATACAGGTGATGTTAGTATATACAAAGAAAAAAAAAAAGACATTTACAGAATCCAGGGTCAAGTTAAAGAACGTTACAGCAGAACTCTGACGGAAGACTAAATCTGACAGAAAATATTGCTGCTTGAGCCAAACGAGCTCACAGCAAGAATAACTTCGTCCCAGCTTCTCTGTTTTCATTGTTGCCACTTTTATTGCGTCTACCTCTGGGAATGTGGAGAATAAAGTGTGCTTTATACTGCTCAGTTAGTTAGTAAATATTTTTCTTAACTAAAATCCCTTATTGACTAAATATGTAGATGTTTATAGCTCTGCTAGCTGATGGTGAAGATATGGTGGTAAAGCGGGGATATATTTGCAGGATTCACCTCTTTGTGCAGCTTAAACAAACAGTTACGTCGATATTTATTTATTAAATACTAGAAAGTTAAAGTTCTGATTTGCCAAAGGAGCTGGAGAGGAAGAAAGAAACAGACAAACAAAGACAATCTGATTCTTAAAGTGGTCATAATCACAGGTCGTACATCTACAGCTGATTCACCTTCTGAGCCAATCCGATTAACATGCTGTAACACAAAAATGGCTTTAATTTGGTCCATTTCTTTTACAGATACTGGGCTAAAATGTGGAGTGGTAGTAGCTGAGAGTCGTCCCCAAACAGTGACGAGACGAGCCAATCAGAACCCCACAGATATCTTTTTTAATTACAGCTGACTGGAAGCAGGTAATATGCATTCCTTCAAGGAAAAGCTTAATTTTATTTAATATATTTTGGACTTTCTTCATGTTTAGCATTTTTACCAAATATATATTTTACTTAAAAGATAATTTTATGCACTGGCTTGTGTCGTGGCGGTTGTAATAACATAGATGACTTGTTTAACTCGGGAACTTTTACTCCGCTGCCACAGCGGCGCCATCTGGTGGCGAGGAGGGTGATTGGCAACTCATCAAAACAAAATCCAAAAATCAACATTTAGTTTAGAGGAAATGCTGCAAATGTTTCAAAATAAACGATCTCCTTGCAGCTTTAAACAAAGATGTCAGCACTCTCAGCTGCTACCAACATCAAACTGAAGCTCAGCATCTTTAAAACTCACTGCCGTTTCTTGTGTTAGCTGTGGCAGCCATCTTAAACCGAGCCGACTCCAAAAGTTAATCAGCTGTCGTGCATCCAGGGATTCACTTCTGAGAGTTTTGTTGGAATCCATCCACTAGTTCATGAAATATTTTGCTAACAGACAGACAGCTGAGCGCACACACAGTGATTACATGATCTCCCTGCCTTACGTGGCAGCGGGCAATAACTTCTTTCAACCCAACCAACTCCAGCTCCATGACGCTACAGTCGTTTGCTAACGTTGCTAAACTAAACTAAACTATTTCTGAAACAGTAGTCCCCTAATGACCTTTTAGATAACGTTTTCACCATTTTCAGAAAAAAAAGTAAAGAAATACGAGCAGAAGCATCGTCGACCAATCAGCTGACAGATCAGAGCAGACAGGGCCTTCAGTCAGTATCTTACCTGTTGCAGATAGCTCTTTGAACAGCCTCAGATCGTTTATTTCTGAATGGTTTCATGAGCAAACAGCTAATCGGATCACCACAACAACTTTATTTTAACGTTGTATGATAAACCTTTACGTTAACTTAACCTTTATGTTAACGCCTGTTTGGATAAACGATTTTAAAATGGTGGATATCCACCGTGCGGCGCCATTTGCTACCTGTAGTAAAAACATGGTGCGTCTTTTCTTTTCTAAAATAAAAGTTGTAGTTATCATAACTTTGAAATGTTTGATTAGTGTATAAATCTCCAGTGATAAAGACAATGCTAATCGTGTTAGCTCTTCTATGGGATTTTTAATACTAAGTTAGCATCTATGCTAATCATTGGGTTTATGGCTCGTTATGTGATCTCCTTATTAAATAATCAGTGTTTATGTAAATTAAGATTTATCCAATAAAGTTTCAAGTATCAATATTTGTTTCATAATCACATCGCGGCTCTGAATCATAAATGAATCAAAGCGAGAGGCGCCTCAAGATTCTGTTTCTCCAAACTGAGGTTCAATAAAGAGCTATCTACAACAGGTAACTGTTCATAACATTTCTGAAGTTAAAAAGATCCAAAACATGCCTTTAAAGAGACGGGAGTGAAAACGTTGAACGTGATTAAAATGGCTGCAACAGTATATAAAACAGCGTATAAAGCTAAGAGCAGATCAGGTGAACATCCGTGGACTCGTTAACGACAGTCTGGTGCAGAAAACCCAGAGTTGGAGTAGTTACAGATGGCAGCACAACACTGAGTCTCCTCTTTAAGACAAGACAGGAAAATAAAACATTCAGACACTAAATAACCTAAAATCTAAGATGGATTCTTGTTCCCTCAAAACATTCATTTTCATGCATAAAAACAACAACTATAGGCTTCAAATCTTGACAATCAGGTGTGAAAAATGGCAACTTTGTACATCTAAAATCCCTCCAGTGCAGCAGTGTCGGAGTCGATCCCACGAAACGCTCAAAAAGGTTTGAGGCAGTATGGTATCCAAACGGGGCGTGAATACTGAGAGTCAGGAAAGCTTCTTGGTTCATTTACAGCAGGCATTCATGGTGAGGACAGGTGCACTCGTGTCCCTCCTGCAGACAAAAAGCTCGCCTTGTTTTACGCCTACAGGCAGCAGGAAGGCACCTTCAGGGAGCAGGGAGATGTTGTGTTCACGTGGACATTTGCTGTGAAGAATCTCGCTGGTGATCTTCAGATTTGGGTGAATGAGAGAACAAGGTGCACTAATTTGTGTCGCAGCAGCTGAATTAAAGCGGCGTCTCACCGGGCCGGGACAAACGGAGACGATTCGGCGAAGAAGGGGACACCGAAATTACTCGAAACGTTCTCAGGGGGGTTTTCCATTTTCTCACTTGAGGCTTGTTGCTCGGGGTTTGAACATGTTTAAAAAATATCTCTCGAGATCTAAAACCTGGAGCAAGGGAAAAGAGGACCCCTGCGAACGTTTAACTCGTCGCAGACAGCCGCAGCCCAGTGAGACGCCATCTTTAAGCTCTGATGCGACACACAGACGCCGCCGTTGTCTTCGGTTAGCTTATGGTTTCTTTGGCAGAGTTGTACAATCACAGGACAACAACAATGCCTTTGTGAACATCTAACATCTCTTTGTCAGGGGTCTTCCCTCCCGAACGTGCTTCCTCTTTTCCGTCTTCCCTTTCTCCCTCACCTTCCTGAGGCGCCGAGGAGGCGGCGTTCCTCTCGACTCGCTGTCTTCCTGAGCGCTGGATGTATCCATCCCGTCCTGCTCTTCAGGAATATTGGGAATAGCCCCACTGCTCCCGTCTAAAATGTTCCTGAGGGAGGGGTCCTCTGGCGTGCAGGTGGCAGTGGTTCCGCTCTCGCTGCTGCTCAGGTCCTGCTCCTCGCCGTACCTCCCCCCTCGGCCGTGGTGGGGAAGGGAGGAGCCCCTGATGGAGGGCCGGTCGCGCTCCGACTCGCGGATGTTCTGCTGGGGCTCGTTCATGTCCACGCCGGAGTCCAGGCTGGTGTCGTTGCTGCTCGGTGGGCGGTGGCGGCTCTGCAGCTCGATGATGGAATGGCGGACCTGAGCGGCCGGCTTCCCGTCCAGAGAGACGAACCAGGCTCGGGGGTGAGAGGACAAGGACTTGCCCCGGGTCAGCTCCAGCAAGGTGCGCTCAGAAATCCCCTGCAGCTCACTGGTGTGCCCGCTCCCGAAGGCCTCCATGCCAGCTGCCTCGTTGAGAGTCCCAGGCACGGAGACAGAGGATTCAAGGAGGTTACTGTACCGCCCCCACACGCCGGCGTTCGGACCCGGTCCTGGTGGGGGAGTCTCCAGAGGCTGGGGGTCATCCTGATTGCCCTGCTGGGGGCTGCTCCCACCCTGGGAGTGGTGGTGAGGGACTTTGGGTAGCGTCTGGGTGTAGTTGTCCTTACTGGCGGGTTCGGAGTGAGCGTCGTACTCCGCTCCGTTTCTGGGGAACGTGTTGGACTTGCATCCCGGCAGCTGCGGCTCCTGAGCGCCGAACAGCTCCGGGGCTTGTATGATCGCCACCGGCTGGTTGTAGATGTGCACCAGCTTCTCCTGGAAGAAGTTGTCGGAGTTCATGTTGGCCCGGTTCTGCTCGGCCTTCTCCCGGATCCAAGCCACCTCCTCACTGTTGATGTAGTGAGGCGGGAGCTGCGGTCCCTTCATCCGATCTGCAGCGATGTTGTCATAAGGAGGCGCCGCAGTAAGACTCCCGGGATCCTCCACGTAGATGTTGTAGTTGGCTTTGTGTCTGGGTGTGGACGGCTCACAGGGGACGCTGCAGGAGGCGAGGCTGTCCCCCGAGCGGAACAGCAAACCCTCCTCCATGTGGGTGGAGGTGGTTTGGTCTTTCTTCACCACCGTGAGTTTGGAGAAGCGTGCGCGCCTCCTCCTGGGCTCTCGATAGGAACCGCTGGACATGGAAACACCAAAACCCGATCAGTTGAGTTCTTCTTTTCTATTCAGCAACAATCTGAACAATTTCAAACACCGACGCAGAATAGTGTGGATGCTGATTCTGTTTCCCTGGGGTTTTGTTTCAGCAGTCTACTTTGTCTTCCTCTAGTCACTTTTAGCTTTTAGCTTGAACAACTCAGCAGTCAGAAGGTTTTTTTATTACAGTGAGAAGTTTTCTTACCCGCAGTGACACAGAAGCATCGACAGAAATCCAATCACAACGACGAGCGTTCCTCCCAGGATTCCCATCAGAAGGTAGGTGTGGTAAGAGATGAAATCCATGGAGCTGGCGTGTCCGGGATAATCTAAAAGGCCAAATGTTTGCAGCACGTCTCAGTGACACACAGACAGCGCTTACATGTGGTGCTGAGGGGAGATGAGCTACCTTTGGATGAAGGATGCGGAGCAGCGATCCAGTATCCCAGATGGGAGGCAGTGTAAGTCCAGACCAGCTCATCACCAGCTGTTTTAACGATTCCCAGCCCGTGATTCTCCCAGGCACCTTCAGAGAGCATCGGTTCATGTTTACTACAAGCGCGTGTCGGTTTTTGACTCTTAGACCTGTGAGTTTCATTCCCACCTGTTTTCAGGTTGAAGGCCCAGGCCGGTACCGTGTCGGAGGCCCTCAGGCGTGTGCCGTGTCCCAGCGGCAGGCTGATCTGGATCGGCCCTCGGACCTGGAGCTCCTCACCGCCGGAGTACAGCAGGACGCTGACAGCTGCCACCGCCTTCAGCTCGATGCTCCTGAGCACTGCAAAGGTAACGTTAAGCTACTGTTAGCCATTGTAGATCTACCTTTTTTTTTATTTTTACCCGGTCAGACTGATTAAACTTCTTATTTGAAGTTCATCATGCAGAAAAACTTAAACAGTTGCAAAGGTTGCAAAATGTTTGACCAGAATAACAGCTTCTCAGTTTTCTCAGTTTTTTATTAAGAACAGGTCTTAGAGAAAATCAGATGAAAACTACATCAAACTGAGATTAAAACCTACTTTTCCTTTGGGATTAAATGTGAAAACCCTGGTGAGGGAAACCTGAGTCGATCCTCGACAAAACGCCCACCTGATTTGCTGCTGATGATGCCCGGGGTGCAGTTAGCGCAGTCCTTCTCCAGGTGGTGCTGCGGCACGGTCAGGTACGCCATCAGGGAGGAGATGTTGCTGTTATCAGCGATGGTGAGGAGGTTCTTGGGGAACTTAACCTTCGGTTGGGCGGAGCTGTCTGTGTAACGAGAGTGCACACAATAAAGCTGGGTAAGCTTTATTCTGAGAAGAATTAAACATGAAACACCTTTTTATTTTTTAATCTAACAGCAGTAAACTTACCAGGTAGCTTCCCGGTGATGAGCACTGAGTCCTCAAACAGCCAGATGTTGCCCTGACTGTGAGGGAGCAGCAGCATCGTCACAGCCGAGAAAACTGCAGGACCACAAATTAAATGTTCAGGAACGTCACCTTTATGCAGAAATGTTCAAATGTCTTTTTAGGGAAAGGGAAAGAGCTGACCCAGGATCTGAGAGATGTAGCATCCATTAGTTCATCAACTATAAGGTCAGTTTTCATTTATTATTTGGAAAATCATCTTGTTGGGGCTAAACTACTGTTTTTGTCAGTAGGACCGGGGGGGGACTGGCTGTTCCTTTAAATCAACTGCCCCCCTTGGCCAGACAGTTTTATCCTCCCTGAGTATATATCTCAAACATAAAAACATGGTATTTGAACAATTAGTAGTTGGTTTTTTTTATGGGAAGAAAAGAAAACTTTAAAACTTGTCTCAACAGCAAAAGCCAATGTCCTCATCGGGACACAAGGTCTCAGGAGGTTATATAAAAACTACAGACACTGAAGAGTTTGTTTGTAAGAAAGAAAAACTCACAAAGGTCACTGGAATAACTTAAGAGATGGTTCTTCTAGTAAAGATTAAAACTAATCTGTCCACAGGGACATGTCCTGTAATCATCCCAGGTGTCTTCAGTCCTGGAATCGGTCAGTCTGCCTGTTTAAAGGGGGATAGGTAGTCACAGGGCTGTTTGGGATCATGGTGTGTAACACAATGAACATGGGGGACAGGAAGCTGAGGACAGAGTTGTCTCAGGGGCTCAGAAAGACAATGATTGAGCAGCAGGTTGAAGGTAAAGACTATCAGACCGTCTCCAAGCAGCTGGATGTCCCTGAGACTACAGAAGGTTCAGGTCCACAGGACAGGAGACAACCTCCCTGGAAGTGTCCACAAGAGGACAGCTGATGACAAACTGAAGAGACGGATCATATAAATGATAACCAAAGAGATGAGAGGTGAACTCCAAGGTCAAAGGTCATCAGACTGCACCATCAGTCTGTTTGAGACAAAGTGGACATAATGGAAGACGACCAAAGAGGACGGCCTGAGAATCCACAAAGCTTCTGGGAGAACGTCCTTTGAACAGATGAGACAAAACTGGAGCTTTTTGTCAACAAGTCCCATCAGCTCTGTGTCCACAGACCCAAAACTCTTAAAATCTGAAGACTGTCAAGGCCTTCTGGAGCCAGATGTTCTGCTCAGAGTCAGAAAGCTCGGTCTCAGTCTCAGCTCATGGGTCCAACAGGATAATGACCCAAAACACCAAGAACGGGTCAGAACCAAACATTGGACCTGATCTAAATCCTGCTGAACATCTGTGGAAGGAGCTGAAACATCTGGAGAAGGAACCCTTCAGACCTGAAACATCTGGAGCTGTTTGTCCACGTCTGTAAATGTTTTTCATCAAGATCATTTTTAAAGACAGTAAACTTCAGTAAGTTAAAGCGAAAATAAAATAAAAACAGGTGGTTCCTTAATTGTATAATTTTTTAAATATCACAACATTTTAAAAAAAGTCCTGAGGTTTTGTTGTGCCACCCTAAGATCATCAGTGGCTCCACTCCTGCTGTGGACCTGCTATCTTTGGTGTTTCTCAGACTCAACCTTCCTGAGATCCAATTAAAGCCGTTTGGACAACGTGCAGGTCTGTGACGTCACCAGCAGAGGGCGCCCTCACTGTCAAGGCCTCTGTTGTGTTTGTTGTCTGGCTCAGCAGCACAAAAGGGAGGCGTCTCTGGAAATTAGGAGCCACAAAGCACCTGCTCCTTCCTCCCTGTAAACCAGCATCACAATACAACGAGTCCCCCTTTGTCCCAGCATCATGAAGGGGGCCCCCCAGCCCCCTCCTCCTAAGCGGGACAAAGACAGTTGGTTGAGGAGGAGGCGAGCAGACCTCATCATGAAGCTGGCTGACTCAGCTGTGAGTTCACTGTAAATAAAGACGCTTAAACCCACTCACTCGGTCTCTTGGTGGTGCTCCAGGGCAGGGGGGCCAGGACGAAGCCTTCTTTGTGGCCCAGCAGGGTCAGGCTGAGGCCTGGGCTGTACCCGACCCAGAGCAGAACCTCCCCGCTCTGCCCCGTTTGGGACGAACCCCTCAAGGTGTGGTTGATGTAGACATCCACCGAGGCCCCCGCCAGCGGCTGACGGGTCACCAGGTCCCTCAGGAGCACCTTCAGGGCGAACTGGGGCTCTGGAGGAAAAGAAGGATTATCTGCAACATCTGGGCTGCACATGTGTTTGTGCGGGGTAACCTTTATCTGCCCATGAAAAAGTGATGAGGCAGGCACAGCTGAGCTGCTGGGAGGATGGAAAATTACACCAAAACCAAGAGAGAGCAGAGAGGAGCAGAGAGGAGCAACAGCAGCTGGATCTGACCATAAAACCGCTGGATGAGGAGGGTTAAAACAGCCCCACTTTAAGATCAGTATTTAGGTTTCTATTTACACAACAGTCCCGACATAAACACAAAGCCTGCTCTGGTGCAGCTGAAACCCGTTTCCTGCTCCTTTGTGTTGGTTTACCTGCAGTCAGAGCCGAGGGGGTCAGCAGCCTCTCCGGCCCGGACATCAAGTCTCCCACCGCGGCTGAGACGCCATTGTCCCCGGCCGGGGGGGAGGCCGGGCCGCCGCCCTCCCTCGCCGCTCCCGCCGCTCCATCCAGGCCGGAGATCAGCAGCGACGGAGGCAGGAAGAGGAGCAGCAGCAGCGGCGGCGGCGGCAGGTAGCGATCGGCGGCGGGCATGTCGGGAAGGGCGGCAGGCTCAAAGACATAACGAGGCGCGAGGAAGCAGCTCGAGGAGGAGAACGAGGACCCGAGCTGTGTTCGTCCGCGTCACGAGGGCCTCGTCCCGCTCGTGGGGGCGGATGGAGGGGAGGAAACCCCCCGTGGAGAAAAGATGCGCTGGTCCTGAGGCTGGGCGTGTGGCCAAAGATCGTCTATCAGGAGAGGATGGGCCACTCGCTGATCACAACACAACACCAAGCGCAATCTACAGTGGATACCATGAATAAAAGAGCTAATAATCTGAAAACAGCTTATTTAATTTAGCATGACTATGAAATATTTACACATTTAATGAATCGACCGCTGCTCCTGTCGCTCGTTTATTGAAACAGAGTGAGACATCTGCTTCTTCGCAGCATCTTTGGTGCTCTGGAAGAAGCTGGCGTCACTGATTCCTGGTTCCTCCTGTGGACTCAAACTCTTTAAAAACAACATTTAAATCATTTCATTAATTTATATATTTAGTTCAGTAACTGAGACCTGTAACCTGTAACCTGTGGGGGGGAAGCTGTTTTGCACGTCCTGCAGTGTAATCATGGAACATAAACGCATCGACAAACACTTTGTGTCTGCACAATCCAGAAATGCTCATGAATGTCAGTTTATAAGCTAGTTGTTCAGACTGTAGCCCTTTGTTGTAACTAAATACCACAAACAAAAATGCCTGATTTCGCGGGGCAATTTTTTTTCCCTAAAATCCATAAAAAACTATAACTTTTAATATATAAACCAAAAATACTTACTAGTTTTGTAAGATAATTACCAAAAACATTGACATTATCAAAAGGTGCTTTATTTGAGAACTTTGATAGCTTCTAAACTGACATAAACGAGAGTGGGGGAAAGCACTCACTTCCCCCCACTCTCCTGCAGCTGGGGAGGAAACTGGTTTGCGACCGCAGTGAAGTTAGTTTGAAGTTGGATGCTGGATATTCGCGCTCCGCGGAGTTAGCGGCGTCTAGCTCACAGCTGACCCAAAACAGGAGCGCTAATGTCGGCCAGCCGTTC